>NC_091143.1:10575740-10706603 GCF_041381155.1 Argopecten irradians
TATACACGATTAAACACCAATTATTGTTCAAATAATTAATATCATTTGTGCTCTGTCGGTGGTGGAGCATCTTTAAGAAGAAGAAAAATGAACAAAAAACAGTAGTCACACATGCATAAATATCATTTCCTATGAAAAAAAACTAATTTTATTCACGCGTGCGTTTTTTAATGCGGGATCTCTATATATGTATGCATGGTCATAATGATATTGTTTTCTTCGGTCGATAGTCATTCACAAACTCTTTCTACTTCCAAATTCTGGGACCACAGGGGTATCAATATACATGGACGTCTTCTGCAAAATGGTAAGAGTTTGTTGATTTCAACATATTTTTTACCACGTCATTCTAAATGTCCGCTCCGTAGTGAAACGGATCTTAATGTTCAATTTTAACTCTAGAAAATGTAATTAAAATTACACACCAAATTTTCACTGTAATCGATTACGATTACGATTACAAGTAATCGAAATAGCCTTCGATTACTATTAACAGTCGATTGCTTGGGGAAATGTTATTAATTACAATCGATTACGATTACTCGATTACGATTACCCCATGCCTGATCTAAAAGGAGCTTGATTATATTGTAGAATTCTTAATTAATAATCATTAGTGTGTAGTAATTAGCATATAATGTAGTTTAATTCGTTTTTAACGAATGTTATGGAATGTTGGACATATAAATAAAAAAAATGGTATTCATCTTCAACATCACCAGAGTTATAGATTCTGCAAAAACGCTAATTTCTAACAATATTTCTATATCTTCCTGATTCAATATTTAGCGAATGCGGTGATAATCTCAACCTAGTAAGGGTAATTTTATTACCATTTGAAATATATTTACTCAAATAAAACTGTAATGATAATCCATCAACTAAATGTCTGTACATATGGCATTTCGGAGAGTTCTTTAGTAAAGAATACATACTTTGGAGTGCATTGTCAAAATTCTTTGCTTAATATATGGTAAATCTACAGAAATATCTAAATTGTTTTGGGTGTATACCCTAAAGGATATCTACCAAATTCAAAATATATCATGATATTACATGTGGATTTTTTAATACTTAAAATCTTTTTACAAAATTCCAGTTGTACTTTCTCAATCTCACTACCATTACTTGGTCCCCATTCTTCAGACGAATAAAAAAAATATGCTGCCAACATAAGTGTCAAAAAGCTTAATTAAAGTATGGCAATTTGAAGTCATTTTTTTACACTTTGACAGCAAAGCAAAGACTGCTTTTCAGCCGTGAGCAGCACGCTGTTTTAGTCCAATATTAAATTTATTATTATACTTGAAAACAAAACACAGGTAGGTAAACTGTTCCACTACCTGTAACTTCTTTCCATCAAAAAACCACACTTCATCATTTCGGAGGTGACCTCCATTTCTAAATGTATTGAGAGCTTCCATGTGCTAGCATATAGTCAAATAACATATTCAGCATATCTTGTAAATCTTTAACTGATTCAGCAATTTGTACAAGATCATCTGCATACACGAATAAAACTAGCTTAATTAGTTCACCAAAAAGATATGGCTTAATATCGTTAATACTAAATCATTCTTAAAATCATTTACATACAGCGAAAACATAATTGGGGATAAAATTTCCCCTTGGGCGAGCCCGAGATTACTTTTAAAAAAATCGAAGCATTTATGTTTTGAGGAGACACATGTCTTAACATTTTCATACGTGTATTGTCACAAGATGAAAAAATCATAGCATACGCAAGTAGAGCTCTGACAGATGTCGAACAAAGGTATTCTCAAACCGAGAGAGAAGCACTGGCAATAGGATGGAGTTGTGAACACTTCCATCTATATCTTTTTGGATATTCTTTTATCCTAGAGAGTGATCACCAGCCACTTGAATGTATATTCAACAATCCGAAATCCAAACCCCCAGCAAGAATTGAACGTTGGAGATTGAGACTTCAGAGCTACAACTTCAAAGTTATATACAAGCCAGGGACGAAAAACGCTGCTGATTATATGTCGCGACACCCCGTTGGAACTTCGGATAGCAAACATTCAAAGCAGGCAGAAAAGTATGTCAACTATATGTCGCGACACCCCGTTGGAACTTCGGATAGCAAACATTCAAAGCAGGCAGAAAAGTATGTCAACTATATTGCTGTAAATTCTGTACCAAAAGCTATGACGCTTGGAGAAATTTGCACCGCTACGAAAGCTGACAGTACTCTACAAAATACAATGAAATATATAAAGAGTGGAAAATGGAACAGAGCTACTAAGCAAAGTAAAGATATGGAGACATTCTCAAGACTGAAACATGAGCTAACCATAGCGACAGTGGATGAAAGTGAAATCCTACTGCAAGGTACCCAGTTGTTGAAACGTTAACAACGATCACCGCCCGAGCTGTTATACCGATATTGGACAAAATCATCGCTACCTTTGGAGTACCTGAGATCCTCCGTACAGACAATGGACCACCATTTAACAGTGAAGAATTCGCTAAATTTTCTGAATACATTGGTTTTCACCACAGAAAAGTGACACCATTATGGCCTCAAGCCAATGGTTGGAACGTTTTATGAAAACATTAGGAAAATCTATCAGATCAGCGACAGCAGAAAATAAAGCATGGAAACAAAAACTCTCCGCATTTCTCAAGAACTACAGAAGTACTCCACATACCACAACTGGTATTCCTCCAGCAACATTAAGGTTTGGAAGAAACACAGGCGTCTGCATCTGGTTTTGGAAAAATACAATGTCCTACCCCTACTATATGAACAAGGTGAGACACTCCGATATATAGTAGGGGTAGGTTATTATATTTTTTATCAAACCAGAAGCAGACGCCTGTGGAAGAAACATCAGAATCAAACTTCCATTGTTATATGCAGTAAGAGATGACAAAGAAATCAGAAACAGAGATCAACAGCAAAGGGCAAAAATGAAAAGGTATGCAGATACTAGAAGACAGGCAAGAGATTCGGACATCCATATTGGTGACACAGTACTTGTCAAACAGAATAGACGAGATACAACCACGCCGCCGTACAACCAAAAACCGTATAGCGTAATAGCACAAAAAAAAAAAAGGGAAATATGGTGACGGCACAGAGGCATACACACAAAATTACGCGAAACTCGTCATTCTTCAAAAAGGTGTTAAATCAGAACTTTACCGCAGAATCGCGAGGTGACAAGAAAAAAACCCAGAGACAATAGCTGTCCAGATAGACTGAAACAAAAGGCAAACGCACCTTAACAGCTAATAGAAACAATGTAGATTAGAAATCCACTACGGATAGTTACAGTGAGTCGTGTAGATAAAGGCATAATAATCCTTTGGCTCACTGAAAAGCAGTCATTGCTTCATTAGTACTATGCATGAAAACATAATGTAATTTAGATATATATATTAAACTAGCTGTATAGATTTGTACACAAACATTTTAATACATGGTTTAGGCTAAGTTTGTTTATAATTGTGCAAGCGTAACCATTTGCAATACACGTATCCCACAGTGTGAAGCAAGTGTGTGAGACTGTAGAAACCGTAAGAAATTTGGAATTTCATTCAAGAGTATTCTTGGAGTAAACACGTGAACTGTGAACTTAATTACTCCAAATGGTCAAACCTTTCCCACGATGCTACAGTGTGGACCCCTCCTGATGCAGACACACAGCATGGAGATTTATGACTCAATACTGACAACCCCGTTAGCCATCCAAAGAGGAGAGGGTTGTAGTGTCACGAGTATATATCAGTGTTATCAGACTAACAGTTAATTGAACTGACATGACCGTAACCCGACAGCACCTTATTCCAGACAGAGCCCGTCTGATTGTCTGGTACCTGATAACACACCAATTAATTGTCCAGGCCCTGTACCCTGTATATTGTAAATATAATCATGTATTGTAGTTAGATGCATTGTTTTAAGCAAGGCAGTTCCCACCAGTACCCAGGCGAATAAACATGTACATAGTGTAATCTATGGAGTCTGTTGTCATTATACAAAACAAAGAGATATAACACTGGCTACGATAAAATATTCGTTTATGGCGAGATTTATTAAGTGTCTGCTTCAAATGGATGAGCCGAAAGGCTCCAGGTTCAAGGTAATGAATTGAATCGTATCGGAGTGAATTTTGTATCCCACTGGTGAAACTTCCATTAAATACCAATACGTGCCCGTGGCTTCAGTGGCCTTTTGATAAAGAGAAAGGGGCACTACATAAAACTTCACCTGTAGCGAAGTAACCGAATATTGCCAAACTGGACAACAATCAAGAAAGAGCCAACTAGTCATTCTGGAACCAAGTTTTATCACAGGTGAGAAAGATCTTTTTATTTGAACACCAATGATATTTATATATCATTGCCATAGTTTATTTATTTATTTATTTATTTATTTAAATTTACTTTTTAAAACATATTTGTTTGTTTTCATAAGGTCATATTGTTCATGTACACTAGTATTGTCGATCTGTGGTCTTAAAATGATTAATTCCTGTTAGGAATATTCCATTCTTTCCATCCTCGGAAAACACTGTCGGGACTCAATTACCTTTACAAAGTACAGTATAAAGAGAAACATGTTTACATCATTCAACAAATTCAATTTAGAAGGAAGACAAATTGTATAACTCTCTCTTTTTTTTCTTTTTTTTTTTGAAAAACAGAATTTTGAATAAAGTTCTGTTATTTTTTTTTATATAATATGTCCTTTGAACGTTTTTATATTTGTGAGTTCATTAAATGTAAAAATAATAATATTTGGTATCGTATAATTGTGCTCATTAATACATAATTTTCTCCCAAATTGAAAAAAAGGCATTTTAAATAAAGATCATCGCCGATATCATTGGTATATCACAATGAGGACAAATTTTATTTTGTTATTTCATTTTATATTTTATTCCACCTACACTGTATATGTTTCCACAATGAATTTACAATAACACATCAAAATTCTGTCCTTATCATTTAAAATATCGAATTATTTTTCTAAATTACACTCTAATTCGTTATAACAGATGGACATCGATGAATAAAAAATGTTATTTTATAATTTTCGTAAGAAGAAAAAAACCAAAATCCGGACAACTTTTCCTACACTTTTGTATTATCTCCAATCAAACTTGGCAGTAATGTTGGGGACTATTTATCATTGTAGTTACGTGGCTTTATCACAGGTCACTTCACTTTACACATTCAAAAAATTCCTGACCCCTTCTCTTAAACTACTGAAGCAATTTCAATGAAATTTTGCAGACATGTGTAGATATACATGCATGATTTAGTTTGTCAAAATTGTGGTTGGCGTGATAACCAGGTCAATCTATACACCTTATAATAATATAATGTATTATATAGTTATAATATATCTTAGTATTCTGGTTTTTTAAATATGTACATTGTATCTTGACTCGTCACGGCCAAGAATGCAAGTCATGATAGGAATAGACAATGGGAGGGGTTGTGGGTCAGGATATGAATAGGATAAAGGACAAGTCATAATAGAAATAATAATAATATGAAACAAAAAACGATAACGAAGTCTGCACAATACATCTAGATCAGATAAAAGTAAAATATGATATCACTCAGCGTACTAACAGATATAGTATGCATACATGCAAAGTCAAACTACAGTCTGACGTGATTTTGTCGGAGGGTATTTATACAATGATATCATGAGAAATGACTGTCCTTATAACAACGCAAATATGAAATAAGCTGATTAATACTGTATTACTTTGACTTTGGACGTCGCCCTCTCTAGCTGATCTGCCTTCAGTTTTTAGTTGACCTGAGATGAAGTCTTCTCGACTCACAAATTTGGTGGAATCATTAAGTTGAAAGGTCTTAAGGTCCTTTACAAAAATTGTGAATTTAATGGTCTTGGAGTCTAAGATTTTCTGCGAGGAGGGGATTAAATTTACTATAGTTTATATAGGGTAAACACATTATTGAGCATTATTTGTTCCGTTTTCATAAACAAATATATCAAACTTGAATAGAACTATTAACCCGAAAAAAGTATTTTAACATTCGTAGTATTTACTAATAAAGTGTTTACACATCTATGTTACATTCTTTATCAGATCTCAGGTGACCGTTAAGGCCTATAGGTTCCCTGTTTATGATCAGGACAGTGATAGATCGAGTATGCCCTATGGCATGAAATGACGTCTTAACTTGAAGCTAAAAACAATTGCTTCAATGTATTCCAGAACAGTCAGTAGAACTTATCAATATGGCTCATGAATACCACTGTCATTTGTTTTTTTCAGGGTGATAATGGCGGACAATAAAGAGGAGCCTCGTCCTGAATACCGATGGCGATGTTTCAGTGTCGTAGTATCATTGCTATTAATGATTGCTGTGGTAGTGATAGTGTATTTAGTAATCTCGATACAGGAGGAATCAAAGCCACCCGATCTCATAAAACCACAATACGGTACCGTTCGCCTGGGCGAGCCGCCAAAACCCCCTGTGTTCCACGACCTGACAGCCACAGAGATCCGAGGTCTCGTATCATACCTAACACAGGAGAAATCTCTCAACATCACGAGGCCTCCCTCTTATACAGTCAACACAAACTATCGTTACCTGGCCGAGCTGTATCTGCCACCAAAGAGAGATGTATTGAGACATCTAGATGAAGGTGGGCCCCAACCGCCAAGGGAGGCAATCGTGACTTTATTTAGAGGAGCCGAAGACCCGCCTGATGTCATCGAAAGAATCGTTGGTCCTCTTCCGAATCCGACTTATATGAAGCCAGTACCCGGCCGACCAATCTCAATCCCATTTATCTTACGACCAATAGATGATATAGAATTCGATAAAGTGGCTGGATTTGTAAAGTATGAACTACAAACAAGACTTGGAAAGCATCTACGTGCTATCTATGGTGGATCATTATATAATTGCGGTTCCGAGTGTCTTATGATCGATTATCTTTCGTACGTGTCTCCTACCATTAGCGGTGAGCAAACTCGTAAGTTCTGGCTTTGGTTGAACAGAGACAAAGACAACTTCATGCTGCACACTTTAGACTTTTCAGTTTTGGTAAAAACGGACAACTTTAACACTGTCATTGAAAAGATATGGTTCAGAGGAACGACCTACAAAAGTATAGACGACTTCAAATCTCGCTTGTTCCTTAATGTAACTAGTACAACTTTACCTGATCCGCATCACGACAGCTCCTTCTCAAAAACCGAAAGACGCGGAGTGCCTTTCTGGGACAAGCCCCTTCGGAATCCTTACCAGGTAGAACCAGACAGAAGGAGATACAGTGTGGAACATAATCACGTCACTTACATGCGCTGGAGTTTCGACTTTCGGATGTCAAGTGTGCATGGGCCTCAGATCTATGACATCCGGTATGACGGTCAACGGATTGCATACGAGATTGGCTTACAGGAACTTGCTGTATTCTACTCAGGCAGCAGTCCAACGCAAATGTTTGGGGACTTTTTCGACTCGTTTGAATTGCTAGGGTCGAGTGCTAGTCCCCTCGTACCAGGGATAGATTGTCCACCTGACGCTACTTTCATTGACGCCTCATTTCTTAAGAGTGATTCCGACCAACCGTCCACCACGAGAAACACATTTTGTGTATTTGAACTGAATACTGGGGAACCATATCGCCGACATAATCAAGTCTACCCTCCTACACAAACATCGTATGAAGGGATGGAGAGCATCATTCTTGTCTTCCGGACAATTATCACTATCTCAAATTACGATTATATATTCGACTTTCGGTTCTTCCAAAATGGCGGCATCCACACTCGGGCTCTTTCTACTGGATATATAACGACTAGCTTCTACAGACCCGAGGAGGACCCACATGGCTTTCGTCTACACGACTTTATAACTGGGAATATTCACCAGCATCTCTTTCACTTCAAAGTCGACCTCGATATTATGGGCACAAGTAATCGGTTTGCAACATTGGATATAGAACCAATTTGGATGAATAATATTTGGTCGAAGAACGCAGGTGAAAAATACCAGCAAACTAAGTTTACCCATAACGTAAAGAATGACGAAATGAGTGCTGCATACAAATACGACTTTAGTTCGCCGAAATATCTTACATTTTATAACAATAGATCATCAAATAATTATGGAATACACAGATCATACCGTGTGGTGCCACGCGGAATGAGTAAACAAATATTGGCGGAGGGATACGGAAATGAACCTTCTATGTCCTGGTCGCGGTATCAGATGGCAGTGACACGTCGAAAGGAGACGGAATTATCCAGCAGCTCACTGTATGCAGCGCTTGACACTGCGGAACCCGTTGTAAAGTTCCAAGACTTCTTGGATGACAACGAATCTATTGTTGACGAGGTTGGTTTTTTATGTTATATTTTGTATAATTTGAGTATTTCTTTGCTGAGAAATAAAACCTTCCCTTATATTTGGAATATAACACAGTGCATCCATAATACTCCAGGGATTACTTTCACTGTCGTTATATCTATACCTTGACTATGTCATAGTAAAACTGAAGGCAGCTCAAGATAAAAAGGCCAATCACAGACTTGCATATATTTCCTTTGAAGATTACAGGGAGAACCATGCCTAACTGCAAAGCAACACTGTCAACCGCAGTGTACCTTTATTCATTATTCGTTTGATGTGCATCAAAGGAAATCTTTGTTAACTTGTGATCTTGTAGGTTTTTTCTCCTGATCAGCCTTCAGTTTTACTATTAGATAGTTCAGGGAGGTTATTATATATCGACAGTAAAAGTAACCCCACGAGTACCTAAAGGGTAACACAGAGGTTATTCAACAAGAGTACCTTATGAAAGTTGTTCTGAAGTGTCAAAACTGTTAGGATACTGTACAGATTTACCTTGTCGCATTCTTAAAGGAAGGGATGAGGTTAATTTATGCTGATATTACAGATTTGACGCAATATAACGCAAGCACGAATTATTTTGATAAATATCTTTATCACATAATCCGCCTGATATCCAGTGATTACGCCCATGTAATATTTTTGCATATGTCACTAATGTAATATGACCTGGAGCGATTTTCATTAGCTCGGAATTCATTGTGACGTCAGACAGAAACAAAAAAAATGACGTCAGGAAAAATGACGTGACGTCAGGATGACGAGGACAGCGGGATAAAATGGCGGCCTCTGATTGATTTTCGGAATACATTTTGACGTTAGATTTTTTGTTATGTAGGTATTTGTAGATATGTGATAAAACGTATCTTACATTTGTGTTAATTTCATGAGATCTTATGAAACTCGTCTCGAAGTTTTAATTTTTGCTCGCCAAGGCTCGCAAAAATAAAATCTTCTTAGACGCATTTCATAAAATCTCATTTATTTTTTGAAATTTGAAATTTTGTGTCAGAGCTACGGATACAAGATTAAAGTTAGCATTTAAGAGCTGATCAAGTCATACTTATTCATGTCATCCTCTGAAGTTCGAATTTTTACATACAAGTATCACACACATACATCGGAAGTTCATAAGGAAATGTCTAAAATAGTATAATTAAAATTTTAATACATTAATTTATAATTGAAGTAAACTTTTATATCACCAGGACCTCGTGACTTGGCTGACTCTCGGGATGCATCATATCCCCCACACTGAGGACCTCCCCGTCACCCCAACCCCGGGGATGGATATCGGCTTCCACTTACTACCATACAACTATTTTCAAGAGGAACAGGGAACCGCTTCCAGAAACGCGCTTAGAATCGAGCCACGTGACAGAAGAAATCCCGGACCTGGCGTTAAAGTGGAAAGATATGGGGTTAATCAGGACTTTACGTGCAGTTCTACAGAGAATTCATTCTGGCGCGATATCGAGCGGGATCCAACACTACTTTTCTACTACGAAGACTGATTTGTATCCAATCATATTGTACATCAATGTTTGATGTATGTACTGTACTAACATGAATCAAGGTTCCAAAGTTGAGCAAAGACTGGTGTCCTATTTTCAAGTTTGCAATTTTTGCCAAAATGGCAATATATCATTGAAGAACCATCTTATTCTTAGTAAAATCATCTCGAACATCACACTTGTTTGTTTGTTTGTTTGATTTGTTTAATGTCCTATGACAGCCATGGTCATGTAAGGACGGCCTCCCATGCATGCAGTGTGTAGCGTGTGTGAAGTGCGAGGTGCGTGTTTTGGGAGACTGCGGTATGTTCGTGTTGTGTCTCGTATAGTGGAACTGTTGCCCTTTTTATAGTGTAACATCACTGAAGCATGCCGCCGAAGACACCAAGCAACACACCTCACCCGGTCACATTATGCTCACAACGGGCGAACCAGTCGTCCCACTCCCTGTATGTAGGACATCACACAAAACAGCAACAAAGAATATGCCAATATTATAAATTCAAATGTCTAACATGAACTTTACAATTAGTTGTCAATCAATGCGTTATTGAGTTACCGTATAGCCGGGTATTTTCGCGGGGATTATATTTTCGCGACGTAGCAGGACATTGATCGCTATGAGCGCTAAATGATCCGCGAAACACTGTGAAATGGTTGCATGATATCTACCCTGAAATCCATTTTGCTTATGTTTTTTTTCTTCTTGTTTTAGATCAAATCGCAAAAATTTTGATCCGCGAAAATAACCAGTTTTATGGTATCTGAATACAGAGGATTTTTATTCATTAATGACTATGTGTTAGTCGACATGAAATGAACCCAGAATGGTCACGGGGCTGATTATTGTATTAAGAAAACTAAATACGGTAATTCCAAATAAATTCTCCAAAGATGTCATTAGTGATAACGTTTTTCACTTGAAAAAATATACATGTACCAATTTTTACACCAATTACGAGCCTTTGAATTCATTGTTCCTGGTAAGTGAGGAACGTTACTTGGATAAGTGAATAACACTTTGTCGACATAGGGCTGTTCTACTGACATTGACAGTCAACTGCTAACGGTACGGATCTAAATTGGCATTTGAAATTTGTTTAGAAAATACCTAAAGCCTTGTATAGAAATGCATCATAAAATTCCCCGTTTATAACTCAAAATTTACTATTTTCTTAGATGACAAAGTTTCCTTTTCTTAATCTGCATCATGCGATGTTGCACGAGATAGAGCCAAAGCAAATGTATTAGTATATAACCTCTGAACATGATTTTAGCTTTTCTAAAAGTTTAACCTTCTGAATACTTTTGCGGGGTTAAAATTTTTCGCGATTTTGCAGTCCGTCGCCTTGGCCGTGAAATTTTGATCCGTGAAATTTTGACCCGTGAAATATTAAGAATAGGTTGAATTATATAATAATATCATACCAAACAGAGATATTTTTATTCGCTAAAATTAAATTTTCTGGTTAAAGGTTCAAATCGCGACAGTTTTGACTCGCGAAAAATAATCGATTATACAGTAAAAAGATCAAACTAAAGCAGTTAAAAATCTGACAAACATTGTCAAATTTATAGCCTAATACTAAAAATATCGCATAATGTCCATCAGTTTTCGATTAGTATATATAGCCGGATGTTGTTGTATATCTTACGTACGTTGACAGATGTTTAGAATCGCCCCAGGCAGACGTCGGATTTCGCTTAATTTTACATGTGCGAGTGATTTCGTAAGGTGTATTGATAGACACAGCTGATGGTGACGGATGGCGAACGGCCAACAAATATATGTTATATTGAATTTTCTTATCCTTGTGACTTGCAGATGCTGTTAATAGTTTGTGGATAGTCAGAGTAACTCAATTTGTAAATCTATAATGAAAGTTGGATCAACTCGGCTGACGTGATGGCGGATGTCAAAGTACTGAATGTCCCGAAAAAGGATCGAGAGTCTGTGGGACATGTTAGTCTAGGATTATTACTGTATTTAAAACTGAATTATCAACATTAATGTACAAGTAGTGAAGGTGATCTGGGCTTAATGTCAGTCTTGGAATATTACCGTAAAAGAACTATATTCACAAAATGTTGGATGTGCTAGCGGTGAAGGTTATAGTGAGTCTAGGGCTGTTTGTGCTTACTTTAGTCCTTGGTCTTTTGCCGTTACTCATCATCAGATGCATGCAAACAGGATCGCGATCTTCTCGCGGTGTAAGTTTCCACAAACAAACCTGCTACAGACGGACTTTAAGTATACTGAGTTGTTTCGCAGCTGGCGTTTTTTTGGCCACATGTCTTTTGGGGCTGCTCCCAGATGTCAGACGAGACTTGGAAAGTGCTCTTGTGGCTCTTGAATGGAAAACGGAATTTCCTGTTTCCGAGTTCGCTATGGTATCTGGACTTTTCATAGTGCTTACCATTGAACAAGTAATTTGCATTGTGAAGGAGAGGAAAGAATTACATACCATGAAATGTCACATTCAAACTGAAAGTAACAAATCGTCACTTCATGAAGAAGACACTGGAACTACAGATAATAGCGCGGACGTTATTCATTTAAAGAAACCAATTTCAAATACGAATAAAAAGTTCGTATCCCCTCATCATATTGACAAAGTACGTGAACATAGTCATACAGAGGAAGATTTTGGGTGTCAGTATTTTACGTTCCGTGTAACTCTTCTGTTACTTGCTGTCTCTCTTCATTCGCTGTTTGAAGGGCTCGCAGTTGGTCTGCAGAAGAAGCCACAGTCAGTCATAGGGTTATTCATCTCTCTTCTGTTACACAAAGGGATCCTCAGCTTCAGTTTAGGAATGAACTTAATCCAAAGTAAACTTTCCAGAACATCAATAATATTGTTTGTTGCAATATTTGGATTATCTGCTCCGGTTGGAATTTTCGTCGGAATTGGAATCGTCAATCTATGGGTTTCTGGGATGTCTAGACTTGTACAAGGCGTCCTCCAGGGCATCGCCTGTGGCTCATTTCTTTACATAACCTTCTTTGAAGTGCTTCCTCATGAATTCAATTCGAGTGAATTCAGATTAGTCAAGGTTGTTTTTCTTACGCTAGGATTTACCATGGTTACTGGAATAGTAATCCTGGAATTGAGCATTGATTGAGTGTCTCGGAAATTTTTGAAATACAATAATCATTTATACAAAGTTCACAATTTATCTCGTATTTGCATGTAATTGATTGACACCCCCTATTTTGAAATTTTTGCATATGCTATAAGTGAATACAGTTAAACACGTTAATTACGAACCTCTGACTACCAACGGGATTACTTCATTATAACCATGAATTTGTTGTAAGCATGATCGTTTTAAATTGGTTTTACTGTATCAGTTAGAAACCTATTATTTATTTAACTGTACTGATGACCAATTATTATCCAGAAAGAAATTTATATCTAAAAACTATTATGAAAGACCAAATACTTATATAATGATACTCTTTTCAATTATGTAGTCAGCAATGAACTAATTTCACTTACAAAGTTTGTAATCATTATACAAGACAGACTTTATTCAGTCCATTAATATAACCAGTATATCTTATGAATAGTATTAGTAGATATGTTATGTTTATGCACTATTTCTCTGTCGTGTATATATTCTTTATACTATGTTGGTATGTTTACGAAAATAGAAATATTGTTAATGTCATAATAAAAACAAATTCTCTTCAGAATGACAGGACATTAGGATTCAAATATAAAGTGACAAACATGGCTGCCTCCATTGACTGTAATATCTTCATGTTGATATCAAAATAAGTCGTGATTAAAGTGAATTAATTTGTGCTACTTCATACGAATAATACGTAATTTTAAAACTAAACTTAAAGGTTTTTTTTTTAATTTTGCTCGCCAAAGCTAGGAACAAAAGAAATTTTATTTCATAAAATATCATATAAGAGGCTTTATGTACTTGGAATAAAGTATTAAATAGAGCAGTAATATATATTGTTTTTGTTTGAATCGATAATTATGCGTACATGATGTTTCAATTAAGGGATGTCAATAGATTGTGAGATATGTTATAATTTAAATGAAATTACAACATATCTCGTAATATGTTAATGATATACCAGAGAATGCTTAAATAGAACGAATGGAGATAAAAGTATAATATAAGTTTTATAAAATCAATACAACTAATCCTACGTAGATTCACATAAAGTGTGACTATTCAGACGTTTCTGATATCTTTCGTTACTGTTAACCCAATTATTTTCGCGTGTAAACAAAAACAAAAACAAATATTTATCAGGAACTGAGCAATAAGGACATGTGAAACAGGGAAATCAATCATATCCAAATATGTAAAATCATCATAAACAAAACTCCTCTGTAAATTTGAGCAATGCCAATGAGATACTGTGAACGTGGATATATTCGAGTGTTTAATTTCGCGATTTACATGTGTAAATATTTCGCGACGTTGTTATTTTCGCGATAAAAACGACTGTTAACCTCTTGCAACATTATTTCATATAGAAACTATATTAAAAATATACGCGGAGGGGAATTTTTGCGCTAAAAAGGCATTCATGTAATAAGCATCAATTCCCCACGTGTACAGTATGTTGAAAACACATAGCTTTATGAATTTGAAAACCTCAAAAGCATTAGTTCTTAAATTTGAATTACAAAATATAAACTTGTCTTTTTATTCGACTTGCTGGCTGGTAGGAAGTAGAAACTCATAAGGACGCGACATAGTATAGCCTTGTGTGTACTTCAGCATAAAAGTAAATAGCTAAATTCACACTATACATGTTAGTCCCTAACGAATATTTTAACTCCATTATCACTATAAGTCATTAACAGCTATACATAACATTGTTACGACGATCATACCACAGGTTTTGTCTGTATAAATATACACCTCTCTATAATAGTGACACAGTGTTACACTTATAATGATATAGAGGTGTCCGTATATCTATAGAGAAAAAAACTGTGATCACACTCATTCATTATACACCAGGTCGACGTTATCAATCAGATTACAGAACGTCAGAGTGAACAAAAAACCCTACGAGAGTTAAGTTACTAAGTAAAAATTGTCTTCATTCACGTTACATGAGCAACCTGTTTCTGAAGACTACATTTATTTATATTTAGATATATTCCAGTACAACGGTAAATATGACCTTTTAAGTGCGACCTATTTAATTAGAATGTCGTCCAATTGGTAAGTTATTTTATTGGGACCCTATGTGAACATAATTTTTAGAGCGCAATTGCCTACTTTACCATAATATGTTTTAGAATTATAACATTGTTGTATTTTACCCATAAGTTTGGCCCTGAATTACCCTGACAGTCGATGGACCGTTAATCTTACACAAACAAACAAACAAAAGGGACTCTCATGATTATTTCATTTCGTTGGAATTTTATTAAGGATTTTTGATAGGTACATTTCATTTCGATCAAGTCCTAATTCATTAATATTCTTTTTTAATAACTGTTGTTACCATTTTCTCTTTCTGTATTGGGAAAGTTTGTTACGGTATACCTATTGACCCTTTTATACTCCCCAGTGTTTTTGTGTGTTGTAAAATATTTGGTAGTTAACTTGGAATCTTGTGTAGCTACACAAACACACGGGAGTGACAGCAGTAAAATATCTTATCGTGTCTGCTACATCAGTGTTTATCGCTATTGATGTTCAACCTTAGTAATTAAACTAGATCTGTCCCCGATACCTAGAGGTACTACAGCCAATTACCCACTTGCTTGAGGAAATATATATTAACCGAGCGTGAATCTGCCGCTGGTGATGTAAGGGTATATATAGGTCGGCAATGCCATCAACCATAAGATGCTTTTATCATGTTTACTTAGATTGACAGATGTCCAGTAGTGGATGGACACCCGATATCTAGTACAATGGTAGACTGACCACTACTTTCTGGTATATAAAATTTAACAAATATTCATAAAATATTAAGTTTAAATTTGCTTGATTATTTTTCATGAAAAGATATTATTACTTTTTAGTTACTAGTATATAAATCTAATAATTATTGATGAAATGTTAAATTTAATTTTGCTTGATTATTAGCTTTAAAATATATTTTTACTTCCCTTTCATATGTGGATATGAGGGATAGGGATATTCTACCCGAGGGTCACAAAATGTAGTAGAACCAGAGGCCTGCCGAGGGTTTTGCAATATTTTGTGACCCGAGGGTAGAATATCCCTATCCTTCATATCCACTAATAAAAGAGTATTTTTCTTTCATACCTCGACGTTTTATTGCAATTTTACTATTATAATATCCCGCCACTTTGAAATAAATTCGAAGAAATCCACGGCTGAAAGTCAATTTTTCATACATGAAATATTACGTGATATTTTCAACAAAAAAACCTTTGTTTGCATCTTTTATAGTAAAACCAGTCAAGTTTGTGAAAAAAATGTTAAAATTTCACCGAGGAAATTGAAATGTTGTTGACGCCGTGACGTCACGAGACTTTATTGCATGGGTAGCCATGCAATACAGCCCCAGGTGGCATGAGTGAATTGTCCTAAACCAGCCAATATTACACCCGTAGGTATGAATGAAAACAAAATTTCAGTCTGCATTATGATTTTTGTATCGAAAAAGGAGCAAATTATCTATTAATAAAATTCAAATGATTTTTTTTTTATCTACATCTTATGGTCAGTAGGCCAGTCTAGTACAATGTGTGTGGCACTCTTTTATTACTAGTACGGTTCACATGACGATAAATGAAACATAAACAACGCTTTTGAGTATAAACGTATTTTACTGCAAAAACAATGATAACAATTATAAAAACCCTCTCCCAACAACTACGACATATGAATAATTACAAATTGCGTTAAATACATATAAGTTAGATAATGAATAAATATATATATATAAGTTGAATATTTGTCTACTTTGTCTACTTTGTCCGGTATTACTGTTCGTATCATATTATGTAATCGTCTTCGGTTTGTGTGTCTTGATAAAGGGGCAAATTTGACAATTTTTTTTATCCACACAGTTGGAGAGGGAAAGAGAGAAAGAGAGAGAGAGGGAGGTAGGGAGCGAGAGAGAGAGGGAGAAATACAAATAATAAGCTAGGTAAATATTCTATTGCAAGTCACAATGGGTACAGTATTTGTGGCGTCATTTATGATGTTTGTGATCGACATAAACCCAACACACTTATCAGCTTGACTGTATTCATTCTCCATCATAACAAGCACATGGTATACACAAAAACTGATGACATCATAAACAGGAAGTACCATTTTCAAGGGAGTGTCTATTATGGGGAGAAACCATTATTGTATTTTCTATATTATCGTTACATCCCCTTTCTTTAGCACTGTTCATAACTCACTATATTCATCAAGATCAGAGTCTCTTTCGCGATGGTGCCACTTTTACTTAATTCACAGTCTTCGCTGAAATTATTAAAGATGCTCTACCGCCGACAGAGCATAAATGATATTCATCATTTGAACAAAAATTGGTGTTTAATCGTGTATATATATGCCTAATTAACACAAAAACTATCATAAAATAAATTGTTTTGCCTTTGGTGCATGCGCATTCATTACTCCATTCTATATAAGATATAGTGCCACGGAATTTTTTCGGGATGCAATTAATTATTTGTCATATTTTTAACTTGAAGTAAAATTAGAAACTCAAAGTTTTCAATGGTGGTAATGGTGTAAAGTAAGTAACTTTTTTAACTGAAGAAAAATACAAAATCGTCTGCTCCTGTTTTTGATGGTGTAAAAATACCATTTGTCAGCGGTGGAGCATCTTTAACATTAACAAATGAACTATTAAAACAAGAACAAAATAAGAAAAGTCTTTGGTAAATTGTCCCTTCAATCGAATGACTAGACAGACTAAGTTACTGAACTGTTTATCACTTGCGCATAAAGTAAACATATTATTCAAGGATAGTGGCACGTTTCACGAGACACACAAAGTCCTTCAAGTAACTTGGTCGATGTACTTCTCGAGTCGATCTCCTCAGTGGAACCTCTACGACTGTCTGTTCATGCGTCCTTTGTGGCGGCCTCTCGTCTCCTTCATTGACGTTCGTCATCGCTGGTTCAGACACCTCCGGATCCAAAATGGGTTGATTGTCATCCTCAGTGAAGACCTCTGGGGTCTTCTTGAGATGATGCCGATTTCTACGATAAACTGACCCGTCCTCTGTTTTGACTGTGTATGATCTAATGTTCACCTTATCTTGCACGCTTGCTTTTGTCCATTCCTTTCCGAACTCACTTGGTTTAATTCTGGCTGTCCCACCAGGCATTAGTTCAGCCAATGCCTTGGTACCTTTATCATAATATTGTTGTTGTTTGTCTTTCCTTCGCTCAATTTCCTTTCGAGTTTGTGAGTTTGGAACCACATTAGGCTCCAATAGCTTTGTTGTTAGCGGTAACAGCGTACGGGTGCGTCTTCCATATAGCCGTTGGACAGGGGACGACTTGACAATTTCCCCTGGTGTGTTCCTCCAATCCAACATGGCCAAGTAGGGATCTGTCTTGTCCTTCTTGGATTTTTCAAGAATACGTTTGGCGGTTTTGATCGCGTTTTCCACTTTCCCATTAGATTGCGGGTATCTTGGCGAACTAGTGACATGTTGGAACTCATAGGCCTTTGCAAAGTCAGAAAATTGTTTCCCGTTGAAAGGTGGCCCATTATCCGACATAACGACACACGGTAGACCATAGCGCGAAAAATGAGCCTTCAACTTTCTGATTACCTCAGTGCCTTTCTTGTCATGGAGACGGTCGACTTAAAAAAATCTGAATAATAATCAACGGTTAGAAGGTAGTCTTTCCCATCCGAGTAGAACAGGTCAACGCCGACTTTTTCCCATGGTCTGCTTGGTGTCTCATGCGATATCAGAGGTTCTCTGCTATTCTCCTGTGAATATGCATTGTACGTGTCACATGCCCGAATAAACTCTTCAAAGTCACGATTCAGATTCGGCCAATATATTGACTCCCTTGCTCTTCGTAAACATCCCTGGAGACCGATATGGCTTGAATGCGCTCTTTCCATCATGTTACGGCGTTCGGAAATTGGCACTACAACACGGTCGTTCTTGAATAACAATCCGTTGTGGACAGTCAACTCTTCTCGAAAAGGGAAGTACTTCTAGACCTCTTGAGAGAGTTGTTCTTTGCTCTCTGGCCACCCACGTTGAACAACTCGCATTAATTCTATAAGACTTGCGTCACTTTCAGAGGCCTGTTGTAGCTTATGAAGCGTTTCAGACGACACTGGCAGATGTATCACAGTGTTTACGTGTTCAAATTCAGAAAGGCAACTCGCAACACGTGTCTCTTCATCAGTACTTGACAAAAATGTCCTGCTTAACTTATCCGCCATGTACATTTCCGTGCCCTTCTTGTAGACGATTGTGTAGTCAAAACGCTGAAGATTTAGCAACATACGTTGTAAGCGTTTAGGAGCACTAAACAGGTTTTTCTTGTCAATAATCTCTAATGGCTTGTGGTCTGATTCAACAACAACATGTGTTCCATACGTGTATTATTCAAATTTTGTCATTCCAAAAACCACCGCCAGAAGCTCTTTCTCAATCTTGGCATAGTTACATTCTGTTGCCATGAGCGCTCGCGACGCGTACCCCACAGGGTGTCCTTCCTGAAGGAGACATGCCCCTAGTCCATTTTCTGAAGCATCACATTGCAGTACCGTTTGTTTTGATGGGTCGAAAAATTTCAATACCGGCGCATCGGACAGTGCTTTCTTGATTTCATCAAAAGCCTTGCCTTGAACAGTTGCGTCCCACATAAATTCTGAATCCTTTTTCAAAAGGTCACGTAACGGAGTAGTCATCTCTGACAATTGCGGTGCAAACTTTTGCACAAAGTTTATCATGCCTAACAAGCGTTGTACTCCAGCTTTGTCTTTCGGAACGGGCATTTCGGTGATGGCTTTCACTTTAGCCGGATCCATTTCCAGACCTTTCGCCGAAATCACATGTCCCAAATACGTCACAGTGCTTAGGCGCAACTTTAACTTGTCTCTGTTGATTTTTATGTTCTCATCACGACATCTGTCAAATAAAGCCTGGAGTTTTCGATCGTGATCATGCTTTGCTTCTTCATCTGTGTCACCACATCCGAACACAACAATGTCATCGTGTATCGCCTTAACTCCTTCTAATCCTTCAAGTGCCTCGTCCAATCTCCGCTGAAATTCCTCTGGGGCAGGTGAGATGCCAAAAGGCATTCTGAGCCATCGATACCGGCCCCAAGGGGTTCCAAATGTCGTCAAATAACTGCTCTCTTCGTCTAACTCAACATGCCAAAACCCGTCCTTTGCATCAACTACCGAGAATATGCGTGCTTTGTTCAATTCGGGAAAGATGTCTTCTATGGTTGGCATAGCATAATGATTCCTTTTAAGTGCCAGGTTTAATGGTTTGGGGTCAATACAAAGTCTCAACTTTCCGTTCGGCTTTTTCACGACTACGATTGATGAGATCCAATCTTTATAATATGGGATTCTATAATCATTTACATTTCTCAAAGGATATCTAACATTACCTTGAACAGTAGAAGGAAGTAAGGAAGAAAGATATTCAGGAGTTTGATCGTTATGCAATCTATATAAAGGTTGAATTTTATTCTCTTTCTTCTATCCGACAAAGTTTCTAAACCAGTTTCAAATTGTAAGGCGTATACGCCTGCATATGATGGAAGACACTCGACAATCACAGTAAGGATTGTTTACTGACACCTCCCCCGCAAAAAAAAGTATTAAAGTATAACCTTGATATCATTTTAAAGTCCCATTATGCTTTTTCCAAACTTTGCTAAAATATACATTAACATCCCTTATGAAAGGTTCTTCATTTGGTTTCTTTCCAATGAAGATAATTACGCAATAATCAATTAGTAAAGAATTCTTAAAATAGAACGGGTTGATTTGCGTAGTTAAAAATACCTCGTGTATAGTAAACAACACAAGCATGGCCGAGACAGAGGGCAGTTTTGAGGAAACGGTGAGCAATACAATGTTCTATAATTGTTTTAGTATATGATACATATTAGATTTCACAGATTATAAATGTGTCCTGTCAAAGGTTACATATAGTTTATATAAAGCTTAATACAAAATACGTATTAATCGAAAAATAGTGGATGTAAATAGTGAAATGCATACATGGGGCACCATATGGGGTATTTTATCGTACAAATATAAACACGTGACCGTGTCAATTTTGGTGATTATCGGTTAATTTTCTTTCCTCTCGTGTAATAATTTGAGATAAATACAGTATTAATCCAAAACAATATATAGATAAATAAATACCATGATGCTACTAATCTATTCATAATTTGAGAGTAAGGAGAGCACAGTATATCTACATGTAAGTACATGTACTTAAAACATACGTAAAGAGGTGGACTAATAGCTTACTATATACATGTATTATAACTGCTTTCTATTCATTCTTTGGGTATTTTATAACGATATTCGTCTATGAAATATGTTATAGTACATGCATGTACATATAGATGAAAGATCACTGGAATCGACGCTAGTCGAGATACATCAATCTGTACGTTGTATCGATACCTGTCGAGATTTCATTTCTGTATAATTAACTGAATAATTTTTTTTCGATTACGTTTCGTGTATTTAGAAAAGGATCATTATATACATCAAGTAGTGATTACCAGGTGCATGAGACTTAATTATCGTATGGGCATTTTTAAATATAGGCCTACAATTTTATGTACACGGAGCGAATTAAACTAATCAAAGACTCGCATTTATATTAGTACAAACGTCAGTATTAGAGTGAACTAAGGGGATATAAATATTGTCAGACTATTGGAGTTTCATCATTAAAAAGACACAACATATATTATTTTGACCCTTGATACTACCTGGTGGACTATCATTTGCCGTCGGTACGTAATTCTTACTTGTACGTACAGTGTAGTAAAAAGGAAAAGGGAATTGAAACTGAAATTTCTCTAATTTCACGAGTGTGCATTTCATTTTATGCTGAACGTGAATTATGTTTATTAGCGTTCAGCCCATTTGTTTTCATAGGAAAAGTTCGATTAATGGAGCAAGTCTAAAAGTTTATGCGCTAAATAAAATATGTGAGAAAAAATAAGTTCGTGATGACTGCTAGGACTTTACCAGTCTTATTTAAACGGGTATTTTCCCCATTTTTTTTCTTTTAATGAAGGACTGATCCAGGTTTTCTCTAGCTGTTTTGGTATACTTTTCCACCAGATCTTCTTCACTTGATGAACTGTATAGAAATCATCAACGGACTGTTTTTATACTTTATTTTTTAATTAGTACTATTCAATCAAACCAAACTATTTTACATTTTGTACATGCATTCCTTTTCCTGTCCCGTGCATGCAATGAGTTATGAGATAAAAATGAATCACATTGGCCTACATATGTGGTTCATGCACTGGTGTTTGGCTCCATAGACATTTTTCTCTCTATATATATTGACGCAGTATTACATATACATTTGTACATGTATATGTCATATAGAGAGAAAAAAGTCTATAGAGCCTAACACCTGTGGTTCATATACATGTATATTTACATGTAGCATAAACATATATTATGTATATATGTTTTTGCATGTAGTTATTACAAAGTTCATAATAATGATCTTATGCTACAATGTGGATTGTACTCAGTTAGTAATTCATGATCATGATCACTTGTCATTGATATATCCGATAATGCCGATATCGTCGTTGACCCTGTTGTCTCAAACACTGGTCTAAGTTTCATGTACATGTTCGCGATCGGTCTTCGATGGAGTAGAACATGTAGGCTTTCCAGACTTCGTATGTATGTATGTATACATCGCTGTATTATTATAAAAAGAAACAAAGTGTAATATATATACACATGTAGCAGGTAACGACATGGCGTGTTTGTGTTTACTTACATTTGTTTACGAGTTTGGCTAGTCATCCCGTGGGAGGCCTCATCAGGTAACACAAACGTACGTGTGTTCGATTTCGATGTACATTTTAATAAAGCTAGATAAGACATTATAGGCATCTATAAATCTTTATTACAAAAAACATAAGATCAGCAAATACCATTGTAATTATAATTTTGTTAATTGCTTGCTTTCCATTCAAGAACAAACACTTTTTGAATAGTTTTAGCCTAGTTTTATATAGAAACTACATGTAAATACATGCAACATGTATTTGTAGGTCCATGCGTGGAATCCGTGGCCGGGATCGTAACGTACAGTCGATCGCGATCGAGCAATGCAACTTGACCGCTAAATTCGTGGTGAGGAACGGACCCATGTGTGTTCGCTGACACGTATTTGGCGAGTCTTCAGTGCGTTCGCCATGCACTATATGTTGAAGTTTGTTAGGGAAATTCCACTTTTTTGTGCCTACGCATGCGTACTAGATTATTATGGCTCTGGGGCGGAACTACGGATTCCCCCCTCTCCGAAGAGGGAGTTTCTATTGTTTTTTTTTTTTTTTTAAAAAAACATGGAAATGTTGGGCATTTTTTATTAGCGGATATTTTCATAAGGATATATGCTCTACTATTCAGCAAAGTTTGGTACTTTACGACGATATTTTTTCACCCCAAAACATAATGGGGCTTTAAATACAAATAGCGGTAAATGAGAACAAAATAGATACTTTACAACAATAATAATAGTAATTTAATATAAAGAGTGAAATCCCGTAGCACGAAACCACCATGCTTTCAAAAACCGGAATGTGAAAACACATTTTTCAAATAAGTTCTCGCATGATTTCCGATAATTTGAAATTTGTGTAAAAATGCTTGATCATCATATACCTATTGTGATATCGAAATCATTGTTATACGGCTCGTAATACTGATTAAAGATGCTCTACCACCGACAGAGCATAAATAATGTTTATCATTTGCACAATAATTGATGTTTTATCATGTGTATATATGTCTAATTCAAACTTTTCAATGATGGTAATAGCGTTCAGTACTTAACTTTTACTACTGAGGAAAACTACTAATTCATCCGCTCCTGATTTTAATAGATAAAATTACTGTTCGATGGTGATGTAGCATTTTAAAGATAATTAAGAACTATATAAAAAATATATATGTTTTATTGTGGTTATTGGAAAAACTAATGATTAAGATATGCTTTTTATCATTATATTCAATTTACACAAACTCACTTTGAACACGAGTTCTTTCCCTTTGTCTCCTGTTTCGTGTTGTGCTCCACTGCTGACAAATGGTAATTTCTCTTCATGAAAAAACAGGAGCAGACGATTTAGTATTGTCTTAAGTTACAAATGTTACTGACTTTACATTTTTACCACAATTGAAAAGTTTGAGCTTCTTATTTTACTTCAAGATAAAAACATTAAAAATAATTGCATCCCGAAATAAGTCCGTGACACTATGTCCTATATGGAATTAAGTAATGATTGAGCAAAAGCAAAATGAATTATTTCATATTATTTTTTGCGTTAATTAGATATATATATATATACACGATTTAATAGAAATTATTGTTCAAATTATGAGTATCGTTTATACTCTGTCGGCGGTGGAGTATCGTCCAGAACTACTTCTACTACTACTTTTCTTGTATTTGAAATATTTCGCGCCGATGTATTCTTGCTATTTTTTATTGCCAACAAATTATGCGTAAACTGAATTTGTTTACAGTATTATCTAAACTTTCCATTTCTTTACTTGTATTTTCATTTTTTGTGGTTTTATATTTTTCTACGAAAATAACATAAGAGGCTCTGTTATGGACCACCACTTATACACATTTGTAATTAATATTTTGTTAAATATAAAACTGCCCAAAATATTTTACACCTACATTGTAGTGAAATGAGTATATAAGGTCACACCATGCATGAAACCAAGTTGTCATTGAACATTTTACAGTGTTATTAATTTTAAAGTATTTTCTGTATACATGTTTTCATCTAAACATACCTAAAGTATAAAAACAGAGACGTTTACAGCCAATACATGTACTGTATATGTTCATAAGGCATCATAAATAATGTTCATAAGGCACCATACATGTTAATCTGTACCTATGAATGATTTCACATCTTGATTAATCAAACCTTATGGTTTTTAATACATTATTGATGAAAAAATAAAAATGTCAAAATTTTCGCTCAGTTAACCCACATATAAATTCAAAAACCTCGAAAGATCACGGTAACTGGTCGCGACTCAGTACATTACTTAGGTCATGCTGCTACTGGACTAGTTCGCAGACATCATTATACCAGATATACCACGTCTGTAGAGGACCGCTAAAACGCAATGGATAAAACAACTGTAACTTCTGTCATTAAATATTTTCCACAACTGCTAACACTATCTAGCCTATTTGATAACTTTGTACATGTAGCTTGGTCCGGTTTGGTTATTAGCAGCACCAGGATCCTAAAAGCTAGGATGATTAGTTAATCACATGATTGGTGAAATTTTCATTACTCATTTACAGCAAAATTTGTGATTTTATCTTCACCAAAATCAGCAGGTGAATACATAGAATCTTATACAATTTTGTATTATTCGTATTACCAGAAATTATTTTATCTTGATTTAAAAAAAATCGTTAAACTGGGATTAGCCTAATCACCGTTTGGTCATTTAGGGCGGCCCCATGTGTGGGATGCGATGTGGTGTGTAGTACTTTGGTACTTCTGTTCTACCTCGGAACGTTCTACCTCGGAACATGTATAGAGAAACGAGGCTTGCATCTTGATTGGTCCAGATAACACTTGTGTGCATGTGTGTTAGAACTGTAAGTACACGTGCATTTGATCAGGACGGAGAAGACGAAGGTTTAGCATCACAAAGAGGAGGTAGGTGTATTGTTGTAATTCCCATGTAGTGAAACCATGCTGTTCACTCTCTGTATCTGTCAATGAACAACATCATTTAGACTGCATGCATGGTGGTTCATTTGCATAAAATACACCAGTATTAGGAACCCTAGAGGTAGACCGACACCAATAGGGAGCCCCTTGACCGACTCATTAAAACACACAATTCAATTTATATAAAATGATTAAAAACATATGTATTTTCATAAGTCCATTTTGGACGCCAGCAGGTTTGGCTTTAATAATAACAAGAGGCCCGTGGGCCTTAACGGTCATCTGGAAATCATTTCAACAAATTATATAAGTGGGAGGGAAAACAAATATTTGATGAAATAGAAACCGAAACAACGGTGTTTGGCAGTCACTATACAAAATATTTGCTAATTCTCAAAAAGGTTGTTTGATAAAATTTGGCCCAAATTTGTATTTGTATGTTACAGAGTTATCTGCCCTTGTGGGTAGACATTGATTGTGACATCATGTGTTTGCGAGCACAACGTCATACTTTTCACAGAAAACGACGTGAATTGTGCCCACAATATAATGACTTCACAATGGATACCTAACCACAAGTGAGCCTACTCTAAAATATACAATGACGGAATAAGGAATATAACATATCTCGTTCATATAAATATACAATGACGGAATAAGGAATATAACATATCTCGTTCATATAAAAAATACTTGAATGACATGGTGATGCATAACCCTAACACTATCCCTTCCCATTACCGATCATGGGCGCTAAGCAGGAACGGAAACACCAAAGTCTATAAAAGTGGTAGTTTCTCGGTCAGGGGACAGAACCCAGAGTCTATCTCACATGGGGAAGTGCTCAACCGATGGTCAAAAGTGAGGCGGTGTCAACGGAAAAGTTAGTTAGGAAGAGAGAGACGATGATATCCTAAATTTAGTCGCCTTTTACGATCATGCAATAGGAACGTTTGTCGTTTTTGCACGTATCGTGTTAATTGTTACATTATAAACACATTATTTCAATTGTGTTATGTCTGTGTTTCTGAAAACGAGACATATTGTCATGAAGATTAAAAGCAGATCAATCAAATATAATACTTGTTAGTCGTCTTCTGCAGAAACGCAATGTAATATAAAAGTGGAAAAGTGAAGTACTAATAAATAATTTTAGAAATAAAGCTTGTGCTTCTAAGCATAGGATTTTCATTAAAGGTGACCATTTGTATGCTCCGATTCATTTCCCAACTTTCTAAAGTCAAGATTTTTCCCCATATTAATTTCTTATCAAATACAGTATTGACTATCAGGCAATCTCGATGAACACTTTTAGAAATATTTGCATATTATAAAACAGTAAAACTTGTGCATGAACCATGCAATTGGGTCATGATTTAAAGTCAATTATGCCCGATTTCCATGCGTTGTACACCGCAATCTTTTGCTAAGATCAAAAACATGAATTAATGATGCGACACCACTCTGACTACAATGATGATATTGTACGAAGAGGATTTTCATCAAAAGTGACAATTTGTATGCTCCGATTCATTTTCTAACTTTCTGAAGTTGCCACAAATGGTGCCCACTTAGTGATAAGTTTAGAACCACATACCTTGTATTTATTACGACGATTACACTATAAACTGGTTTGGTTTGGGTTGGTAAACGGTAACAGGTACACATGTACGTATGAATTATCACTAACGCTATAGTTTAATATGGGAAAGCTTGTTTTTCACCTGATACACATGAAATATTAATATCAAAACATAGCGATATGGAGTGGAAAATGTGAGATTCGACGTCTGATTTAGTGCTTTGTCAAGTTATATTTCACAGATTAAAAACCATCAAATCATTGAGTAAAATTGGTTATATATCTATACATTTATATCGAGTGCGACTAACTACTACGTCTTGTGAAGCTTCCAGCGGAGTCTGGTTTCCAAAACGACGCTGTGATGAATGAAGAGATAGGTGGGGGTTGAAGAGCTTCGGAAGTAACCCTATCTCAATAGTCTGATCGCTTTGTTTGTTTGATCAATTAATGCCCTATAAACAACCAGGGTCATGTAATGACGGCCTGCCATGTATGCGGTGTGTTTCGTGTATGAAGTGTGTAATGCGTGTTTTGGGAGACTGCGTATATTCGTGTTGTGTCTTGTATAGTAGAACCCGTTTATAGTGCTATATCACTGAAGCATGCCGCCGAAGACACCAAGCAATACACCCCAACCGGTCACATTATACTGACAACGGGCGAACAGTCGTCATACTCACTTAATGTTGACCCAACTGGAAGACAATTCAGTCAGACAATCAAATAGACGACATAAGGACAAACTAGTTGTCAATATTCACATGCAAACGGACCGGGAGAGTGAACTTAAAATTTATCCGACTCGGACAAATGGGCAATAGACAAACTAGTCATAATACCCAACTTTAGTACGTCTTTTTGAATTCAATTTTCATACTTGCTTCCAGAAAACAAAACACAATGTCGGATTAAATGTATACACGTAAAAGCATTTGTACGATACGGTGTCGTCTATTTCCCGCCAGATAATCATCAAGATTATCATCAAGATCAAGTTCATTTCAGACTCGTCAAATCTACGAAACTCAACATTGAATTTCTTGTACGTCAAGATGTATTATAAGTACTTAAGGTCAATTTTACACCATGCATGAAAACGTCTCGTATTTTGACACAATGACCAAGACGTATACGCTTTCCAACAGCTGTTTTGGACGTCAAGCGGCGATCGAAGCAAAGCATGACGTCATTTGATTATTGATGACGTTGACAAATGATGACGTGACATTATGGAAAAAGCTGTTCGGTCAAAGTTCACCGTATCATCTAATCAGAATGCGTGTGGTATAAACAAATTGTTAATCAACAGCTGCATCGTTTGTTTGATACCCTGAAAGTTGAATAACATCACCTATTGTGGTAGAAATACATAAAATATGTGTTTCAACGAAATAAATTCAAGTATATTTTCCTCTTTCTACCTCTATATAACAACTCAAACACAAATATTACCTTTGCCAACTAACCTGCCGCGTACAGTAGGTAAATGAAATTTAAGTGTTTCAACTAAATAAATTTAATTATCAAGTATCCTCTTAATCTGAATATATGGAAACGAAGAAAAGCTTATTCGCTAATGTGACTGAATTTGTGTGTGTGTTGCTTGATTACCCACGTATGCTACAGGACAGTCAAGCAACAGACTTCCAACTGTGGAAGTGACTTTTTGTATTTTGTGCTTGCTAATCCTACTTGATAATTTAAAGGTAAACTATGCATACCTTTGTAATAGAGTAGCTAGCTCAAGAGTGTACAGGAGTATCGGTGTGTTACAGCGACATCAGGTATGTATCATTTATGAAATTTTGAAAGTTACCAAATTTTATTCCGAAGGATCTAAAGGCTAGAAGGTATAACTGGATGTTTGTTGTATTCTCAATGTTTGTACGGTATAGCAATTATATATTTATAAATGCAGAGAACATGTGTATACATACGTTAACATTCTTTTGAACACATGTCAACAACATATATGTCGATTTCAATAATGGTCAAATGTATATGTCCGTTAATGTTAATATTTTATCATAAAGAAGCTGCTTTTCTATCGATTTTTGTTTAGATCTTTCTATAAGATTTTGTCATGTTTTGTTCCTATTTCTACACACGTGACCTCTAAAAATAGCATCAAAGTAAAATTTATCATAATACCTGCACCAATTCTCAAATTCCAGAATATTGCAGAATCCTATATAGTTTACACATTTCCCTTTTATGCCAGGCTTCTGTGTATACTTAATTTTATGAAAATCTGTCAAGTAGTTTAGGAGGAGTTCGCCGGACAAAAATAATTTATATCATCAAAATCTGTATTATTAATATACAACGTTATTAAATATTTACAAGAATCTGTTGTCCAAATAAATATAACTTGCATTTAATGCTTTGTATGTACATCTTGCTAGAATGATTTACAATTTCTCTTTTCTAACGGATTGTATTTGTTACACGTACAATGAATTTGCAGATGTATACGATTAACTATCAGCAACAACAAATTGCTAAGTCAATATCAATTTAAAGTTAAAAAAAATGCTGTGTCTTCTGTTCTACAAAGTACATATGTATTTAGTTAATAAAAATTGCATTACGCTTGTTTCTGTGGACCTTTTTTTCAGGATTTTTCTTCCAAATTGAATATAGATTTGAACCATATAATTAATTAAAGTAGAATATTAGATTTTTTTTTCAAATAATGCAACTTTTAAATTTAGAATACTTTGTACTGCTTGCTATTTGCATCTGAATGTCCAAATCTACAGAACCGAATAGAATATTTTTATATTTTACTACTAAACTAAACAGAAATTTGAACTTGGTACCTTGTCAGAGTAGACTATCAAATATCCTTTCTAAAATTATGCAAGGGTTTCTCTAGCGCACAGCAGTAAATTGTAATGCTTTGTTTGGTTTGCTATGCATACCGAGTCTGAATGAACTGAATGATACAGGCACATTATGGAGAAATAAGTGTATCAGGACTTTCATACCAAACAGAAGCGGTCATGGTCTAGTGAATTTCAAAGCCTTCACAATTTTAATCTAAATGTGGAATAGAAATTACCAGCAACATGTGTCACGATAATATGCAAACGCAAGGATAGCTTCAGTGATAATTTGATGCTCCTTAACAGCATTTCCGATTCGAATAATATTCTCCATAAAACTTTAAAAAAAAAAAATTAAACCTGGTGTTACATTCACCGCAATGTACTCCAGATAAACGCGTTACAGAAAATACAGATAGATGACACACAACGTTTCACCGTCTACTACCTGTATTTGAAATATAGGTTTAAAATAACAAGTAAGTCAAGTTTTAAAGCATAAACATTAGAACCACTGCGGTATATTTAGCACGATGAGGTCTTAAGGAATTCGCGTTATTACGTTTAACGTCCTATTAACAGCCAGTGACATTTAAGGACAGCCTCTCATGCAATGTGTCTGTATGCTTTTGGAATCTGCGGTATATTCGTGTCGCGTCTCATTTATAGTGCTATCTCATTGAAGCATGCCGTCGAAGACTCCGAAAAAGCACACCCCACCCGGTCACATAATAATGACAAGGGGCAAACCAGTCGCTCGACTCACCTTATGCTGAATTCGAGTTGTCAAGACTATCAGAAACCATTATTACTTTAAGCTTGTCTGCATTTCCCACAAACTTGCAGAATATGGAATAACTTATTAAGTAACATATATCTTTTAATGTGCAAAAATTGAAATTGGTTTCCCCCTCTTTATTTATTTATTAAAACAACGGCTTCCCCCACTTGACCTACTCTGAAGTATAAAAAGTATAAGCTTTAGCCAAATAAAAGAAATAAACCAAAAAGTGTTCTTATTCCGACTCTGATCTACACGCACGGTGCACATCAATAAAAGTTGACTAAATTTAGAATATTATAATTGCTATTGACTTTCTTCTTTTTTAATTTTGTAATAATTGACAATGCGTCACTTTCCTGTGTCACCCTGTAAAGACGTATGTTTTATTCACACAAAACACCAAATATATAACTCGGGTGGCTAATTTGCTCATTGCCATACTATGGGACCAGACGGGTCGTCAGTAGTGATATTTAGGTTTCCTGAGACGAAGTCTCAAGTGATCTATTCTAATCGCCTTTTGTCTGTCGTCGTGCGTCATACGTCGTCCGTCAACCATCGAATGTCAGTGAACAATTTACATTTTCGACTTCTTCTCAAAAACCGCTGAAGCAAATTCAATGAAATTTTGCACAAACCTTTTAAGGCATAAGGCCAATCAAAATTGTGAATTATATGGTCCCCACCCCCCAGGGGGCTATGGGAGGGGCAGAAAGGGGTAAAATTGACTATAATTTCAAAAATCTTCTTCTCCACTCACAGATGTGATGGAATCAAATACTCTTCACAGATAGAAAGGTCTAAAGGTCCTTTACAAAAACTGTGAATTATATGACCATAGGGTCTCAGGTTTCCCCTTGGGGAGGGGGTTAAATTTACTATAGTTCATATAGGGAAAACATATTTTTGAGCATTATTTGGTAATTTGTAAAAAGAAATGAGTCAAATGTTGTCAGAATTATCCCTATGAAATGGCCATTGAATCCTATTAACAAATTTTCCATGACTGACTCCCAGGGGCCTCAGGGGTGGGGCCAAAAGTGGTCAAATAAGTTAAAACTTCAAAAATCTTCTTCTGAAATTCTGGAACTGGTAGAATCAAATACATGTACTCTTCATAAATGGAAAGGTCTTAAGGTCCTCTACAAAAATTGTGAATTACATGACCCTGGGGTCTCATGTTTCTCCCTGGGGAGGGGGTCAAGTTTACTATAGTTTATATAGGAAAAACATTTTTAGGTATTTTATCTGCTTATTTTCATTGGAAATTAGTCGAACTGGGTTAGAATTATTAACCTGAGATAGCATTTTATTGTCATATCCATATTGGTCCTGGCCTACCCTCAGGGGCCTTAGGGGCGGGGCCAAAAAGGGTCAAATTTCAAAAATCTTCTTCTGAATTCACAGATTTGATGGAACAAAATACTCTTCATGGATTGGAAGGTCTTAAGGCCCTTTACAAAACTTGTGAATTTCATGGCCCTGGGATCTCGGATTTTCCCCTGGGGAGGGGGTCAAATTTACTATAGTCTATATGGGAAAAACACAATAATGAACATTATTTGCTTAGTTTTAATAGGAAATCAATCAAACTGGGTTAGAATTATTAGCCTGAAATAGCATTTTATCACCATATCCATATTGGTCCTGGCTGAGCCCCAGGGACCAGAGGGGCGGAGCCAAAATAGCTAAAATTTAAAAATCCTTCTAAATTTATAGGTTTGATGGAACCAAATAATCTCCATGGATTAAAAAGTGGAATTTATAAAATTACTGACACTGAGTGACTTCTAGTTTTGTTTTGTTTTGAACGTTAACAAAGCAAATTGGAATTTTAAGCATAAGGTTAGGTAACATAATACAATCAAAATGAAAAACAAAAAATAAAAATTCAAATACAAAAGTTCAACTTTAAAGTTTATTTTATTTCGTAAATAATTTTTATAGATTTGAACCAACTTTGCAATGCTCTTTCTGAAGCAGCACTCAGGCGACCGTCAAGGCCTCTTGGGCCTCTTGTTATAAAAGAGTAACACTTGATTGCAAGAAATGATATCGCAATCACAAGCAAACAACTTATCTTATCCTTATCAAAGCGTCTATAAATCTATATGCAAATTCGGAAAAAAAAATTTACCTTTTAATTACATCATTTGAAATTTTGCGTGCCAATATGTTTTTGTTTGATATTTCAGCGATTTACCTTTTGCGAGCACACCATTGTATTAAAACATTAATCTTCGTCATGCACCACCGGTCGGATGATCAATTATTTCCGAAGTTTCCATTCCTCGTATTACTTCCATATATATTTTTCATGTAACTAAGGTTGTGCTATATTTGCAGTGAAATGGCTGAGGATAAACCATCTCAATGGCGCTGTGTGGCTGCATTCCTGTTTGTGACGTCAGTGTTGCTCCTGGCGGCTGTTATTGTGTTGGCGGCTCTTGTACAGAAAAATAGCAAGTCTGATGAATCTTCAACACCTTCCATCGTGTTACCAGCAGCTCACGGTACCGTTCGACTAGGCGAGCCATCGCAACCTTCTGTGTTCCACGACCTGACAGCCACAGAGATCCGAGGTCTTGTGTCATACCTAGCACAGAAGGAATCTCTTAACATCACGAGACCTCCCTCTAATACAGTTAACACAAACTATCGTTACCTGGCCGAGCTGTATTTGCCACCAAAGGCAGATGTATTGAGACATCTAGATGAAGGTGGGCCCCAACCGCCAAGGGAGGCAATTGTGACTATATTTCGAGGTGCCAAAAACCCGCCCGACGCCATCGAAAGACTCGTTGGCCCTCTCCCAAATCCGACGTATATGAAACTAGTTCCAGGAAGGCCAACCTCAGTTCCGTTTATCCTACGCCCTATCAACATGGCAGAATATGACGTGGCAGTTGCCTTTGCTGAAGAGGAAATCGACGGTAAACTCCGAGACCATTTATTATCGATTTATGGCGGGGCACTTCGGAACTGTGACTCCGAATGTCTGATCCTCACTTATTTTTCCACAATGTCACCCACAGTTAGCGGGGAACAAACCCGGAAATTTTGGTTCTGGTTGAGTCGAGACAAAGAAAATTATCTGCTGAATAATCTAGATTTCGCAGTGTTGATAAATACTGGTAGTGCCGTTTACAGTGTAGAGAAACTATGGTTCAGTGGTACTACCTATGACAGTATTGATGATTTCAAAGCGAATGTTCCAGTCAACACAAGGAGAACCTGGCCTGACCCGAATCACGACAACTCTTTCTCAAAAGCTGAAAGACGTGGGACGCCTTTCTGGGACATGCCTCTTAGGAATCCTACCCAGGTGGAGCCGGACGGCAGGAGATACAGTGTGGAATATACTCATGTCACTTACATGCGCTGGAGTTTCGACTTCAGAATATCCAGTGCGTACGGTCCACAGGTCTATGACATCCGGTATGATGGCCAAAGAATTGTGTATGAGATTGGCTTACAAGAACTTGCTGTGTTCTATTCGGCCAACAATCCAGGACAAATGTTCGCAGATTTTTTCGATTCTCATGATTTGATTGGTCCAAAGGCCAGTCCGCTCGTGCCTGGAGTCGACTGCCCCTCTCACGCGACTTTTGTCGATGCTTCCTTTCTGACGGAGACGTCTGACGAACCGTTTACCACGAAAAACGTGTTTTGTATATTTGAACTCAACACCGGAGAACCTCATCGTCGACATTATAATTACGAACCTCTTACCCAGACATCGTATGAGGGAATGGAGAGCGTTAAGCTTATCTTCAGAACAATACTTACTGTCATGAATTACGATTATATATTTGATTTCGATTTCTACCAAAATGGCGCTATTCAAGTTCGGGTTGTTTCAACTGGATTTATTTCTACTAGTTTCTACAGACCGGAGGAAGACCCATATGGTTTCCGACTACATGACTTTATAACTGGAAATATTCACCAACATCTTATTCATTTTAAAGTCGACCTTGATATTATGGGCATAAGTAATCGGTTTGCAACATTAGATATAGAATCAGAGGCAGTAGATAATATTTGGTCAAAGAACGCCGGTGAAAAGTACCACCAAACTAAATTTACTCACAATTTGAAACCAGACGAGCAGAGTGCAGCATACAAATACAATTTTGACGAACCAAAATACCTCACATTTTATAACAATGCATCAACAAATAAGTATGGCTTAAAACGATCTTACCGTGTACTACCACGAGGGATGATCAAATCAAAGGTCGCGGAGGAATACGGAAATGAACCTTCTATGTCCTGGTCGCGGTATCAGATGGCAGTGACTCGCCGGAAAGAGACTGAATCATTCAGCAGCTCACAGTATGCAGCGCTTGACACAGCCTTACCTGTTGTAAGATTCCAAAGCTTTATAGACGACAACGAATCCATCCTTGATGAGGTATGTCTAATAACCCCTTTATTAATCCGCCAGTATATGTATTGGGCTATTTTTTATTATTGGTTATACTACATTTGAAAATACTAAATGTTATTGGATAAAATAAAACTTGACTGGGTTCGATTAAACTGACAAGCTTGATACACGTTACCAAACTATATCCATGATTTAAAATAAAAAAAATCTTGGCCCGACACCATGAAGCTACTCTCAGACAGAGTATTTACACATGTATTTTGTATGGCATAGACTTGAGCAAAAAAATCTGTCTGGGCAAGCTTTATGGTGCCGGGCCCTGGCTATGTAAAATCATTATTGAATAACAGATACCTTTCGTGCTAAATTCCAATTTAATGCTTTAAATATCGTATGATACCTTCGGTGGGATATTCTTATATTCGAATTCAGTGCCACAATACGTTTTAGGCCCTTATAAATATGTAGTGTTTAGAAACAACTGTATGATGCTATTCTATACTGAACGAAGTAGTACGTGTCAATGAATAGAGTAAAATATGAGGAATCAATAAACCAACTAAGCCGATAAACTTCCTAGCGATTTCGCCGTGTCATAAAACTATTGTATCTGAATACCTTTTCGAGATTTGGTCTGAAAGCAAAAACTTTAAATTTTGGCGGTTTTTAATTTATAAATGAACCAAACATATCATAATATTCGGAGGTTAAAATTTTCGCGGTCAAAGGAATGTCTTGCGAAATCTTAAAAAATATCACCCTTTGAAAATTAATCGGCTACACGGTAAAATATATAGCATAGCATATTGCATAAAGAACTGAATGAATTGAATATAAGATCATTTTTGCTATATTTGAATGAAAGCGGTATATAACCCTAATAGATGCATTTACTTCCAGGATCTCGTGACCTGGCTGACTCTCGGGATGCATCACATCCCCCACACTGAGGACCTCCCCGTCACCCCGACCCCCGGAATGGATGTTGGCTTCCTCCTATTACCATACAACTATTTCCAAGAGGACCAGGGTATAGCGTCAAGAAATGCCATCCGACTAGAACCACGTGACCGAACGAGGGCGGCGGCTGGCATGAAGGTGGAAAGACATGATGTAAAGGATGAAATGACATGCCGTCCAATATACAACCCGTTTTGGGGAGACATTGAAGGAGACGCGTCAATTCTATTCGAAACGGACGAACCTTGAACTTCATTATCAATAATCTTAAGTTTTCATTAACTACATATTTAGGAAATTATAATTATTATACTACAACTTTATTGAAAATATTTGTCTGCCATGGCTATTCATTGGTTATATGACATACTGTAAGTTATGATATAAGACTCTTTTATGCATCCTCCATCTTGTCACATAAACAACAAAAAATAGTTTTGTGTGAAATGGCCACCGGATGGTAACATTTAATATTACACAAAATATATAGACAAACAAATAAAAAGTCATACTGACTAAGGCATAGCATTATACATATCAAACAAAGGAGACACTTTGTAAAATAAAGAAAAGCATGAGTGGAGTTTACCAAAACTCTGCCAAACATAAGACTTAAAACAAAAAAGCATAACTAAATAACTAACTGGAGTAAAATAAAAGATCATGGCTGGAAATATAAATTTATATAAGTTTTCAAAACAGAAATTGTGTTCCACAAACGATAAATTTAGGGTGGAAGAGGGTGGGTAATTGCTTAAAATTCAAAATTGGAGCTCGCACTTTCTCATGATAATGGCGCCTAGAATTTATTTTTCTACCCATGATCCTTTACTCCTATCAGTAAAGGGAAGTAATCCTAACAATAAATTTGGGACATAGATTAAAGGCAGAAAACTCCTATAAAATATATGTGCAAGTATCGGTATGCATAAATTAAGCTAAGTACTTAGCTGCCTTTTATATGCGGATAAAAAAGATAGAAATATTCGACCCGAGGATCACAAAATGTAAAACCCCAGGCTTGCATCGGGTTTTACAACATATTGTGACCCTCGGGTTGAATAGAAGAGTATCTTTCTTTCATATTTCGACGTTTAATTGCTATTTTACAATTATGATATTCCGCCATTTCGAAATAAGTCGTTTCTCTATACATGAAAATTGTGTGAAATTTTCAACGCAAGTACCATTGATTGTATCTATTATAGCAAACCCAGCATAGTTACTGAAAAAAATATTAAAATTGTATCGAGAAAAAAGTAATTTTGTTGACGCTGTAGCGTCATGAGGCTTTATTGCATGGGTAGTCATGTAATACAGCATCAGGCGACAGGAGTGTATTGCCCTAGACAAGGCAGTATTATACCTTTAGGTATGAGAGAGAAACTTTTCATGAGTTGGCTGTTTATGTACCCGCCTTTTATGGCTCTGCAGGTAGGGCGTTAGAATTGAACCTGCTGCCCCTATTGCATGATCGTAAAAGGCGACTAAATTTAGGATCTTATCTTTTCTCTTCTTCCTAACTGACTTAATCTTTCATAATGCCTCCCTTGGCACCGCCTCACTTTTGGCCTTGAGTTGAGCGTTCGCCCCTGTGAGGAAGGCTCTGGGTTGTGTCCCCTAGCCGAGGCACACCAAAGTCTATAAAAGTGGTAGTTTCTGCTCCTGCTTAACGCTCAGCATACAGGGAGTGGGACGACTGGTTCGCCCGTTGTCAGTATAATGTGACCGGGTGGGGTGTGTTGTTTGGTGTCTTCGGCGGCATGCTTCAGTGATATAGCACTATAAAAAGGGCAACAGTTCCACTATACAAGAAGACACAACATGAATACACCGCAGTCTCCTAAAACACGTACCTCGCACAACATACAAGCAACACACCGCATACATGGGAGGTCGTCCTTACATGACCATAGCTGTTAATAGGACGTTAATTATTCAAACAAACAAACAACCCCGCCTTTTAAACCACGGCAGGGCAATATCAGCCAAGCAACAAAGAATGACCTTCATAAAAGGGCATTAACATATCGATGATGTATCATAAATTTTACTTGTTTTCGCTCAATTGTATTTTAAGGTCCAAATATATCTTAATACACTAAGATTTACAACGCACTTCTAGTTCAAAATGACACAAGTAAATACCAGGGCATTAACATATCGATAAGATACCATAAATTTGACTTGTTTTCGCTTGTGTTTTACGGTCCTCATAAAACTATATGTATTCAGAATTACAACGCACTTTTAAATACCCACCTATAATGCTTTTGTCTGATCGAATTAAAAGTCCTCTTTATAGTACGTAAATTTAATCAAACAAACAAAAGCAGTATAAGTGGGAAATTACACTTCTTATAATAGGGCTGAAAATCCTCAGCCGATCGGCTGATTTCAGACTTTTTGATTTTCAGAAAATAACTACCCGGTACATGTAGTTTTCACAAACAAAACAAAAATCATTTAAGCCTTAAAGCCTTTTTTTGATTTTTCATTTTCATCTCTTGTTATACATACCGATATTATCGTAGGAGAATGTATTGACAACATGTGATAATAAAAAGATATGTTGAAAATAATGTTTCTTCGAATGAAACAATTGTTCGATATTACACTAGTAGTTCGTTTTCTAAAAGACACCTGTGACATACGGAATCTAGTGCATCTACCTTTCCAACTGTATTTTTTACGAACGAGACGACACATAATAATATTTATCAATTATGGATCTTTGTTGAGGTCCATATGGTGCTATATCGTCCGAGTACGGTAGAGCAGATATAATTCTGTAATGGTGATATAACACATATGTACCGAAACAAAGGTCATTCATGTCTATACAAGATATGTTGTTTCTAACAAATATCGAAAAATCTCTAATGTGCATATAAATTACAAGAAAAGCATTGGTCAAAGAACGGCACCTTGAAGAAGACAGCGTTGACAATAAAGTTCGTAAAAGAATGTTAACTCGGTGTTTCTTAAATTGAAACACAGAGTCAATATGCTATATAATTAACGCCACACAATCATGTATTAGCCGATGATAATAGTGGAAAATGTCTAATATATCTTCTTAATCGGCAATTTCTGAATTCACTCGGAATATTAGCAAAACCGAAAGATTTAATTGCTTCAGGTTTTTTTTTAGAAAATGTATTATAATGTTTTATCAGTATAGCTTTGTTTTTTGTTTGTTTGATTAATTAATGTCCTATTTACAGCCAGGGTCATGTAAGGACGGCCTCCCAAATATGCAGTGGTATATTCGCGTTGTGTCTTCTTGTATAGTAGAACTTTTGCCCATTTTATAGTGCTATATCACTGAAGCATGACGCCGAAGACACCAAGCAACACACAACACCCAGTAACATTATATTGTTAACGGGCGAACCAGTCGTCCCACTCTCGGTATGCTGAATGCTAAGCAGGAGCAGAAACTACCACACTTTGTCTTACGTCACACTCAAAAATTCATAGAATCAAATGTATTAATATCAGTACCTTGTTTTTAAACAAATCTTAATGACTCAGCAACAGGATTGGGCACAAATAAATTTTAACTTACAAAAGCCCTCTTCATTATAATTTACAACACATATGATATATGTATCATAAGATGGCTTTATATCATTCATATTATATCATTCTTATTTTCTAAAAGGGGAACAGATAAAAGAGAAGAAAGAGGTAGATAAAGAGAAAGGAAGAAGAGTGGATATGACATCAATAATTCACATGTTATACAATCGTTGGGACATGTTTTATATGCAGTATACTAAAGTAATTAAAAAGAAACTTTGTGTCATCCAGTACGGTTACCACTTAAAGGTAGCCAAGTAGTTTATGTTATGACACTTGGCTTAAGCAGTTCATTTTTATTCAAGTATTGATATCACTATTTTTTTTAACTTCATCGGGGCATGAAAGAAACTTTGTTTGCCAACTACGCGGATTCTCACAAAAGTTTGCAAAAACAAAATTCATTTCGTATCCCGGTGAAGATAAAAAATAGTGACATCAATGCTTATAATTAGTTTTACAGACTATTTGACTATATGATGACCAAGCAGTCAAAATATCAAAGTATAGATTAGCTGTTATTTCTAGGTCAGCTTATATAATACAGATAAAGAAAAAAAACCTGGACATTCCATTTGGATAGAAATAAACTCAACAAAAGCGCACTTTTCTAACAAACTGTTAAGCAGATGTATACCGTGTTTCCATTGCTAGTATGTTCTGTATCATCCTATCATCATGCCTCTGTGAGATAGCGCTATAAGAAGAACATGTGTCGAGACACAACACGAATATACCGCAGCCTCCCAAATCACAAATAATTCACACACCGCAACACACTGCACAGTAAACGAACCTTGCTGATAACAGGACGTTACAATAGACTGTATTGTGCTGTTTCACACGAAGTTGAATTACAAAATTACATTATGCTTAAAGAAACCATATATTTAAGAAAAAAATAGCCATTATTTTTGTGCTGACAAGTAGTCAGGGTTATTTTCTTGTTTTATGGATAGTAGCTATTTTTCTCGTTATAGTCTAGTCATTTTGGCTTGTGCCATCTAGAGTTATCGTTCCTGTGTATGGTTGAGTTGAACTGAGTTACCTCCCCTGAGGACAGAACTTCCTGTTATTGTACGAAACGAATCAAACGAATATTTCATGTTCTCTTTCAATGTGTAAATGAGCTCACAGTGTAAGTAAGATGATAACGATGTTGATGATGTTTTTTGTGATGATACCTAGTCATTAGCCTTTGCTTTATCTGATGTTAGATTTGTTTATATAGCATTATCGTATACCTTTTCTCCTTTTTTGTAGCTTTTTACCACGTGGTTTCACCTCAACTTTTGATGATAATGAAAAGATTAAAGTGTAAGAAAAAGACAACCTTGTGTGTGGTTATGCTATCTGCAAGAGCTAAGGGCAGAATAGTAAAAAGACTGTAGTTTACCGGCACCTATAAGAACTTTATCGTATAGTAACACAACAAAATGTCTGACGTGGAGAACGACAACGCTCCTGCTGAGTACTATGCTGAAGGTCATAAAGATGAAGATGATCATCGTGAGCATGTTTTGACAGAAAAGGCGGAACAGGTGTTCTTGGATCGATGCACAAGATTTCAGAAAGGTTTGGACAAGATATGGGGAAATATCGAAGATATAATAATAAAGAAAGGTGAGAATGAACAAAACCTTAATGTGTTAAAGGCACTAGAGAAAAAAATACTCAGACAAAAAGATGAATTCATTGAAAAATATGAAGAATTCGCAGAGTTTCTCTCTCGGACAAACACGAAAGCATCAAAGGCTGAACTGGCTAATCAGGTGAAGTTTTCTGATAGAGCAACTACAGTCATGAACAATGTTATAAAAGACTTAAAGGCACGCAAGCTCGAGGTGGCAGAAAGTATGTCCCTTGCAACATCTTCATCCGATACTAGTACTGTTATATTAAAAAAACGACTGAAAGCTGAAGCAGAACGTACAAAACTTTTATATGCCAAAAAGAAAACTGAACTAATGAAAAAGAAGGCAGCATCGACTCAAATTAATGCTGAAATTGATGCCGATTTACATTTACTCAAACAAGAGACAGAGACCGCTGTAGCAGAGGCAGAAGTAAAGGCAGCACAGAATTTCGAGTTAGAGGAACGAGGTCTTCCTGCAGAATGTGTTGATCGATTAGAAGCTACACGCGAATTTGTCGAATCTCAAAATGTTACGAGAAATGACACTCCGTTACCCCGGCCGCCGCCTCTTTTCATGCCTACTCCAAGACCTCAAATGTCATTCGAACATGAACCAACTTTAAACCCTTATGTGCCTGCCTTTCGACCGGTTAAGCCACCTCCTGTACACCAAACCACGTCCTTTTCAAACTCGCCACCTCAACGTGTGGTGTCTGACTTCACTAACTTTCTGATTCGGAAAGATTTGTTGTTCACACGGTTCACAAGTTTTGACGACCGACCAGAGACATTTTCCTCATGGAAGATGAGTTTCCGCAGCATAATAGGCGAAATGAATTTGTCGGCTGTAGAAGAATGGACCTACTCGTCAAATGGTTGGGTCCGGAATCGCGTACATACGCAAGTAGTATCCGTTCCGCAAATACCTCTAACCCAGAAAGAGGTTTGAACCGCATATGGGAACGTCTGGAGGACCGATATGGTAGACCGGAAATGGTGGAATCATCCTTGAAGGCGAAAATTGACAATTTCCAAAAGATGACAACAAAGGATTATTCTCGTCTGTATCCTCTCAGCGACTTACTAGATGAAATAGAGTTATGCAAAGAGAATCCGAAATATGCTACTTTGTTATCCTAGTTTGATGCATCATCAGGGATTCGACCAATCGTTTCGAAACTCCCCCACCCGTTGCAAGAAAAGTGGGTCACGCAAGCTTCAAAGTACAAGATCAAACATGACATTCCATTCCCTCCATTCTCTTACTTCACAAAGTTCATCAGAGAAATGGCTGCCATTAAGAATGACCCGTCCTTTGCACAGGAACCATCAGCCATATCTGGCGACAGGAGAGAACGCAATGCAAACACTTACCAGATAAATGCCCGTAAAACTGAGGTATCCTCTATAGAAGATACAAATGATTCAGTGCCTCGATGCCCTATTCACAATTCTCAGCATTCATTGAAGGATTGTCGCGCGTTCTTGGACATGTCAGCGGAGAACCGAAAGGAATTTTTACGTGCTAATCGTCTATGCTTTAGATGTCTATCATCAACAACGCATGTTTCACGAGAATGTAAAGCAAACATGAAATGCGGTTTATGCAATAGTTTCCGTCACATGACAATCATGCACGTAGAACATGCCACCCCGACCATGATGACCACTCCTGCAACCGCCCAAGGCGGGGAGAAAATGGTGACACGTGATTCTGTGTCAACAAACTGTACAACATTATGTGGAACTGGTATGAAAGGTAGATCGTGTGGTAAAACAATTTTAGTGGAAGTGTATCCTTCTAACCACCCAGAAAGAGCTGTAAGAACTTACGCCATGCTTGATGATCAGAGCAACCGCTCGCTTGCTTCCCCAGAATTATTCGATGTTATCGGCATTTCTGGTGTAACGACTGCCTATACTCTATCATCGTGCTCTGGAAAAACAACGGTGCATGGTAGACGTGGCAATAACCTGGTTGTCCGATCAGCAGATGGATCCTATAGGACAGAACTACCTGTGCTTGTGGAATGCAAGGAAATCCCGAATGATAAGTCGGAAATTCCAACACCAGAAGTCGCGTCATGTTTTCCCCACCTCAACCGCATATCAGAAAACATTCCTCGTCTTGACCCACACAGCAGCATCCAACTACATTGGCTGAGACCTCCCGGAGGTTCATCAGGTTCATGATCAGATCATCGGACCTAGGGGAACGCCATTCGCCAAGAAGCTAGCCCTAGGATGGGTTATCATAGGAGAGGTATGCCTAGGCGGCGTACACCCTCCTGAGACGTTGAATGTAAACAAGACCAACCTAATTGGTGACGGTAGATCATCAATTTTTGAACCATGCGAGAACACGCTTCTTATCAAGGAGAAGGTGGCGTACAAGTTTCATGAATATAAAGGTAAACATTTGTTTGAGAAGGCATCGTCTGATGAAAAACCTGGCTTGTCGGTAGAGGACAGACGTTTTCTAGAATTTATGGATTGCAAATTGTTGAAAACCGCTGATGGACATTTCACGGTTCCATTATCCTTCAAGCACCCAAAACCTGACATACCGAACAATAGACCTTTAGCAAGGAAACGCGCCAAGATTCTTGATAATAATCTACAGAAAGACACAATCAAACAAGGTCACTTCGTTCAGTTCATGCAAAAGGTCCTTGACAGCGGTGCGGCTGAAGTAGCACCCCCAGTTCGTGAGAAGGAATGTTGGTATCTCCCATTATTTGGGGTATATCACCCGAAAAAAACCTTATCAAATACGAGGCGTGTTCGACTCCTCCGCAACCTACCAAGGGATTTCGCTTAACAGCGTTCTCATGGCAAGGCCCGATCTTACAAATAACCTACTTGGTGTGTTCTTACGCTTTCGCAAAGATAAAGTTGTTATCACAGCAGACATCGAACAGATGTTTTATCAATTCCGGGTAACACAAGATCACAGAGACTACCTCAGATTTTTTGGTACCAAGACAATGACCCTAGCAAGCAGTTGATTGAGTACCGCATGTGCGTCCATGTTTTCGGAAATACACCATCACCAGCTGTCGCTACATATTGTCTACGCCAAGCCGTACAGAACTCTGATAAAACCGGGAATTCCGATGTGAAAGGCTTTGTCACTGATATCTTCTATGTCGACGATGGCTTGATATCCCTTCCCACTGACGAAGAAGCAATAGATCTCATGCAACGCACCCAGACCACGCTTAAAACGGAGGGTAACATTCGACTACACAAAATCACCTCCAACAGTACACAAGTTAAGAGGGCCTTTCCAAACGAGGACCTAGGTAAAGATATGAAAAGCCTTTCAGTTGGCCAAGATGTTCTGCCAATTCAACGGAGTCTCGGAATTTCGTGGGATCTCAATACAGATGATTTTATTTTTGAAGTCCAACCTCCGGCAAAACCGTATACTAAACGAGGATTGCAGTCTACTATTAACGGCATCTTTGACCCGATGGGTTTCGCCGCCCCTTTCACTCTAAAAGGGAAACTACTTCTTCGGGACGCGACTCCAGTAGGAACGGATTGGGACGAACTATTATCTCCACATCTTCAGGAAAAATGGGAAGACTGGAGACTGTCAATTGCATCTCTTTGTGATCTTCGGATACCCCGCATGTATGACTCACAATCACTTAGTCTTTGCACAAACTTACGCCTTGTCATCTTTTCTGATGCATCCGAAAATGCTGTTGCTGCGGTTGCATATCTTCGGTTCGTTAATGATGATGGCTCGATTCGTTATGGTTTTGTGATGGGAAAATCTAAAATTGCCCCATCCAAAGGCAACACCATACCACGACTTGAATTATGCGGAGCTGTGTTGGCGGTAGAATTAGGAGAGACGCTCTCAGAACATCTCAGCATCGAAATGGGCAACATACAGTACTTCACAGACAGTAAAGTGGTGTTGGGGTACATTCGTAACGAGACACGTCGATTCTACACCTACGTGAGTAATCGTGTCGATCGTATCCGTAATAAGTCTTCACCTACACAATGGAACTTCGTTCTAACGACCAAGAATCCAGCAGATTGTGGCACAAGGGCTAATATGAACGCAAAGGATTTACCACAAAGTATGTGGCTTTCGGGACCTAACTGGCCTCGCAACAAACCCGAGAGCGATATTCGCACCAAAGACAGCTTCCCTCTAGTGGAACCCCAGAACGATCGCGAAATAAGACCTGATATTACTGTCAGAAAAACGACAATTACCACAAGCAAAGACCTTGGGACTCGTTCCAGAGATTCTCGCGTTGGTGGGGACTGGTTAAAGCCATCACATCACTGATTCGACTTGCACGTACTTTTCCGGCTCGGAAAGGGCTTGGTGCTTCACGTGAGGAAAATTGTATTAACCTTTATCAGGTCGCAGAAACAGCTATAATAAAAACTGTACAGAATGAGTGTTTTACCGAGGAGATCCTGTGTTTATCGCACGGCAAGGAGCTAGACAAGGAGAGTCCTATTTTACGTCTTTCACCATTCTTAGACCAAGAAGGTGTTCTGAGAGTTGGTGGCAGAATCAGTAAGATGAAAGGAATAGTTCCATCTGGACAGATCAATCCGATCATATTACCGAAAAATCATCATATATCGACACTATTGATTGGTCATTACCAGGAAAAGGTCCAGCATCAAGGCAGGCACTTAACCGAAGGAGCCTTACGTAGTGCAGGTTATTGGGTCATTAGCGCTAAACGCAGCATCTTGTCACTCATTCACAAGTGTCTTAATTGTCGTAGACTCCGTAGGAATGTTGAACATCAAAGAATGGCTGATCTTCCGTTAGATAGACTTACCCCAGGCCCACCGTTTACTTCTGTTGGGGTCGACATGTTTGGCCCGTGGAACGTTGTGACACGCAAAACCAGATCTAGTTCGGCTGAAAGCAAGAGATGGGCAATTATGTTTACATGCTTAGCCACCAGAGCCGTGCACATCGAGGTGGTTCAAGATATGAGCAGTATAGTTTCATCAACGCGCTCCGACGTTTTATGTCCATAAGGTGTCCCGTTAAACAGATCTGACAGAGGAACAGGTTTCGTCGGTGCGGTTGACGACATGAAGATCAACGCTGTCAACGTAGAAGACGGGCAGATAAGAAAATTCCTGCACGAATCAAGGATCCAGTGGCTGTTTAATGCGCCCCATTCCTCCCACATGGGAGGGGTGTGGGAGCGCATGATTGGCATTGCGAGGCGTATTATCCTGGACGGAATTCTCATTAGCGAGAAAATGAAATCTCTTACGCACGAAACATTAACCACATTTATGACTGAAGTGTGTGCAATTATGAACTCGCGTCCTATTGCTCAGGTTTCGTCTGACCCGAATGCTCCATTGGTACTTAGTCCATCTATTCTTCTAACCGAAAAGGACGATATCTTGCCCGTAATATCAGATTCTTTGGACATCAAGGACATGTACCGAGCTTAATGGAAACATGTTCAGGTGCTTGCCGACATATTCTGGAGACATTGGAAAGTGGACTATTTGCAGTGCTTGCAATCTCGTCGCAAATAGTTCTTTAATCGAACTAACCTCAAGATCAACGATGTCGTTATTCTGAAGGATAAGAACACCAAAAGACAACACTGGCCTTTAGGTGTCGTAGTAGAAGTTTTCAAAAGTGATGATAATCTGGTTAGGAAGGCCAGTGTACGGATCTACAAGGAAGGGAAAACTGCAACATATTTTCGACCAATCAATGAAATGGTGTTACTATTAGAGTAATGTTGAATTTTTATGAATCCTTATGTGGAATAGTGTCAATACCAGACGGTGAGTGTGCTGACAAGTAGTCAGGGTTATTTTCTTGTTTTATGGATAGTAGCTATTTTTCTCGTTATAGTCTAGTCACTTTGGCTTGTGCCATCTAGAGTTATCGTTCCTGTGTATGGTTGAGTTGAACTGAGTTACCTCCCCTGAGGACAGAACTTCCTGTTATTGAACGAAACAGAAACGAATCAAACGAATATTTCATGTTCTCTTTCAATGTGTAAATGAGCTCACAGTGTAAGTAAGATGATAACGATGTTGATGATGTTTTTTGTGATGATACCTAGTCATTAGCCTTTGCTTTATCTGATGTTAGATTTGTTTATATAGCATTATCGTATACCTTTTCTCCTTTTTTTGTAGCTTTTTACCACGTGGTTTCACCTCAACTTTTGATGACAATGAAAAGATTAAAGTGTAAGAAAAAGACAACCTTGTGTGTGGTTATGCTATCTGCAAGAGCTAAGGGCAGAATAATTTTAATAAAAATAAATAAAGTAATTCATTGTTTGAAACATAAACACTCTCAGACGTTCTGACCTACAGTTTGAATCTGATGAATCCAGCCTCAGGCGATAAATTAAAACAGTATCAAGATGTTGACAAATTAGCCAACCTAGCTCCGATTTCTTTCACTCTCTCTCTCTATATGCTATGTTGTAGAAACAGTTCCCGGTTTTAAATACAACGGTAATCCGCAGAAAACCGATTCAAGTATTCACCGAGAGGATTTGATAAGTAATAAGATTGGAGAAATAGATACGATCGGTATTCGAAGTTACTTCCCTTTGTCTTTTCTTTTAGATGAGCTTGATGATACACAACACAGGCTTAACGCAGTGATGTCCCTTTTCCTAGGTAAGTACGCTCTAGATAAAACGTGTTATGAACCAAGGTAAGCTATTCTAGCGGTTCTGAGCCTGGACAATTGGCTGAATATAAATAGTCCAATTAATGATATTACGATGTTTGTTAGCTACATTGATTTTCCATTGCTCTATTTGGTTAAATTATGGTCACTTGGAGGTCGGTATTTGGCATTACATCATATATTTCATTATCAGAAAAGCCGAGTCAATATTCGAATCGCTAAACCGCGGAGTTTTCGAATAATGGTGGCGACATAAGGCCACTAATCTTTTTAACACATGTTTTTCAAATACGCTATTGACAATTTTTAAACAAAAACAAATCTAATACAAATCAAGGACCATTGATTCGGTTAATAAAATAGATATAGAAAATAATGACCTCAGACTACGCCATCGGTTATTGTTTAATTCTTTTCGGATGGTATAGTATAACATTGGTCTCAAAAAAGATCTATAATCGATAACTATATATCAACTAGGACCAGAACTGTTTTTTGTACAATGAAAGGAAAAACGATAGACTACGCCTTCGGTTATCATTTAATTCTTCGGGGTGGTATTACCCATACCTGACTGTTAACTTCATTCTTATAATATAACTATTGACAGTATAATGTGACCGTGTGATGTGTATTGATCGGTATCTTTGGCAGCATGCTTCAGTGAGATAGCACTATAAAATGGTTAAACTTTTCACTATTATACGGAGACACAACACGAATATACCACAGTATCTCACACATTAACACATGCAAAACAATGTATACAATTAATTAACTAAGCATGCTACAGTTATCAAAAAACCAACTATTTTCTTCGAACAGCACAGAATCAGTTTTCCTCTGTCGATTCTGTTTGATTGTAACAAGAATGATGCCAAAAATTTCATGGCAAATTATTCATTTATGCCTTAAATATATCAACAGAAAGATGAGTAGTATCGGCAATTAGGAATTTTCTTGTTTTTCCCAAACAAGGACAAAATCAACTCTAACATTCAATGTTTGTTTCATTTTTTCCATTAATTAACGTCATATTAACAGCAAAGCTAATGTTAGGATGGCCTCCCATGTATGCCGTGTGGATCGTGTGTTTTGGGAGACTGTGCTATATTCGTGTTGTCTTCTTTTATAGTGGAATTATTGCTCTTTTATATAACTTTATCACTGAAGCATGCTGCCGAAGACACCAAGCATCATACCCGACCCGGTCACATTATACTGCCAATGGGCGAACTGGTTGTCCCACTCCCGGTATACTGGACGCTTAGCAGGAGCAGATACTACCACTAGTATAAACTATGATGTGTCTCGGCCACTTCGCCTGTTGTCAGTATAATATGACTGGGTGGGGTGATATAGCACTATAAAAGCTATACAAGAAGACACAACACGAATATACCGCAGTCTCTCAATACATGCACCACGCACTTCATACACGCTACACACCGCATACATGGGAGGTTGTCCATAGATGACATTGGCTGTCATTAAGACGGTAATTTAATCAAACAGACAGCAAAGGAAATGAAGCCCCCGCGAAAATGTATTGATTTGCAGTAATAAAACACCACAGTTTAACGTAATATCTGTTTACCATACCTCTATCGTCTAATTATGCAGAGCCTAATTCAGCATTGCGTAATAATGGCATCACTTGCACAATGAGAATATAGCTTCAAGGTCGGCTACAGAAAACAGCTTACAACGCAATAATTTCATTGGATTCCAACTATCGTATGCTCTTTAAAATTTTCCACTTGACTAAATATATAATTGCACATATTAAAATGTTGGTTGATCGCAATACGATACTTTACAGCTACATTTTCTATAAGTGTAGCGTAGTGCAATCAAACGTGTGTCGCTGACGATTAGAAATTATTAATTCCCGAAGTTAGTCGCCTTTTATGATGTTGCAATTGGGACAGCATGTACAATTATACCGTTCTACCTGCAGGAGTTTTATTGAGTTTATTAGAGTTTTAAAAGGAAAGGCTATCGACACACTCTACAGTGTCCTGGACTGCCAATTTGCGTTTTGTTTTAGGAGCCCTTGACGTCAATTTAATGTGTGAATTACGGCTGTTGTATTTAGTATTGATTCTTTGTTTTCAAATAAATACATCCGTGGTTAAAATGTCACAAATGTAAAATTATCACAGGTCATTCACCTCTGGACCAAGCGTTTGAGTTTCATGTAGAGCAGTTTCCAGGTACGGAGCGCTGTCTGGAGTGTTTTCTCAGGGTACTCCTCCAGCTTTTCTCTGTCTAAAACTGGCACGTGCATTAATGAGCCTGCTTATTATTACGACTTTAACTAATCAAACTTAATTGAGGAAAATCGTTCAAACTCCATGTAAGGGTTCTTCTAAACAACTTACATCAAAGTGAAATCAATTTAAAGTAGTCCCTCTCTCTTAAGATAAAGGCCTGACAACAGAGATATGTCTGGTCCAGCTGCTGATGCTAGAATACGGTACATCTCTTTAAATTTTTTAATGTCACATCTGTTACCTAGTAATGACTCGACATTCTGCAGGTTTATATATTCATGAAGCTAAATATAACTTGTGTATTGCACAGGTGTAAGGTTCTTTATGTTGTCCTTTTAATATACATGTATAAACAATATAATGTAATGACGATTTAACAACTTTGATAGATATTTTTGAAGCAACATCCCCTTTAATTTATGACGGATTTCATTAATTGAATGGGGAAAAATCACTTTGTTAGCCTGATCTCTTCATGTTGTTTTCAGTGTGAATGTGAATACAGAACGAAAAATAACTTTGAATTGATAACGATCACCCATATTGTAATATCTTGGATTAAATGGCGGTGTTCTAACTTCTAATAGATACCGAGTTCCGGACGCCATAATGAATGCTAAAGTTAAACAGGATATAGCGAAAAGACTCAAGACACACGTTGAACTGTTAATGACAATACATTACTCTTATATAATAGAAATAACTTACATATGTTGTTACACCTCTTGATACGCTCCTGATTCTAGAGTTAGGTAGCGACTTCCATTTAGAGCCAGTCCTGTGTGTGCAATATGTTTCATTGAGTCTTTTTGTCTTGTGAGGCTGTGATACCTTCGTATTATTGTCATTTTTAAAGTACTATTTATATTTAGCATGCCGCCAATGACACCGAATAAACACATCATCCGGTAACATAATACTGAGAATAGGCAAACCAGTCGTCCCACTACCTTTATGTTGAGCAGCAGGTTATACATGTAAGGCAGGAATGCATCGAACAAGCACATCGGGTAACATTATGTTGACAACTAGCAAACCAGTCGTCATACTCCTTAATGCTGAGCACTAATCAGGAGCAAATACTAGCACTTTCATAGGCTATGTATGGTGTGTCTCGACCATGAGACATAAACCAGAACCTTCCTCAAAGCTTTGACCGCTTTACTCACTGCCAAAAGTGAGGTGGTGTTACGAAAAGAAATTGAGGAAGAAGAGAGAAGATAGTATTCTAAATTTAGTCGCCTTTTAGGACCTTTTATGATATGGGGTCAGCAGGTGCAATGCCAAAACATAGTACCAGGTAAAAATCTCTACATAGTGATATTTTATTGAGATATTCATAACAACTACTATTCGTGTGTTTTTAATAATGCCTTTTTTACATTCTGTCCTGTGACTCCGATGAAATATTACCTCAATCACCATAAATATTTCCACGTTTCCCTGTAAATGTTGCAATATTTAGTCAGGATATTGTGAAATGTCGATCCTGACATATTAAGGAGGGTTCTGTTCTGTTGATATTCACGTCAGCATGAAATGCATATTTCACTGTATTGGGTGCGTCGTCGGCTGATTCTGGCAATTTATACCGAGTTATATTAATCAACTGACTGACATCCATAAAAAAATCAGGATGTCGGCGATTTACAATATTCTTTCCCCGTGTTTTCATAGTAAGCATCCGGCTTACAAATTATGTTGTAAATGCCAAATAATTTGTATATAATGATGGAAAAAATAATGTTCGTTTTGGTTAACAAAAACATCTGGATGAAAATATATAGTATCTGTGAAAATTGGCCCTGTCATTTCAGAAATTTGACAACGCGCAAAACAGAGAGAAAATGAAAACAAATGTTTTGTGAAAATATAATTGTGTTTAACGCATCGTGTTTTAGATATGCACTAAAAAACGAACGGGCAACGCCAGTCATATGTTCAAAAGCATTTGCCAATCTTCCACGTACATGACAGCCTTCTAGTAAGAGTACCAAAATAATTTTGCTGTCACCTGATCAGAAGTCTTCACTAAATCTATTCCTGCCAACACAAAGATGTCAGAAACATGTTTATTAAACAAGGCAGACTATAACCTTTGTACTTTTTTCTTACATGGACAACATTTTAGAGCGTGAATTCTAACACATTTTATACTTCCTGCTTAGAGCAAGAGGAGCGGAGAAACGTGATCGGGAAGACATCGACAGAGCAACAGCAATAGAGAAACCACACATCACTGACTTCACCGGTCCTTACCGTCTTACATTACTGACTACAGGTTCCTTTGCTGTCAGAAATTGCTGACTGTAACATATTTCTTCTCTCTTAACACATCATTGAGTATGAAGTGCCTTTTCGACTCCAAGGCTTAATCACCAGATACCTGAGCAACTCATGCGTTCATTAATGGGATGTGTTGTATGGTGTCTTCGGCCAGTAAGCTTCAGTGGGATAGCACTATAAAAAGGACAAGATTTCCTGTATTAACAATAGATAAGGCACTAATTTAACGCATTCTTCCAACCCAAGCACCACGCACTTCACACACGCAACACGACGTCCTTAAGTGGCTTCAATGCATTCAGCAAACAAACCTGATATCATTGGCGTTCATCACGAATCACAAGACCTTTAAGGTCATTGTTGATTAGAAAACAAGAAAAACAACTATTTTCATATTGTACTAGGAGAAAGAGTTACCCAAATACACATACAATATTAAACCTAAAATAAAGAATCCTTTTTAGAATCCTGTTGGATCAAACTGCCTTATTCTATGTTTATTTGAATCTCTTATTAAAGAGATAAAAAAAATATTAAATGACATAAAAAAAACGAACGGGCAACGCCAGTCATATGTTCAAAAGCATTTGCCAATCTTCCACGTACATGACAGCCTTCTAGTAAGAGTACCAAAATAATTTTGCTGTCACCTGATCAGAAGTCTTCACTAAATCTATTCCTGCCAACACAAAGATGTCAGAAACATGTTTATTAAACAAGGCAGACTATAACCTTTGTACTTTTTTCTTACATGGACAACATTTTAGAGCGTGAATTCTAACACATTTTATACTTCCTGCTTAGAGCAAGAGGAGCGGAGAAACGTGATCGGGAAGACATCGACAGAGCAACAGCAATAGAGAAACCACACATCACTGACTTCACCGGTCCTTACCGTCTTACATTACTGACTACAGGTTCCTTTGCTGTCAGAAATTGCTGACTGTAACATATTTCTTCTCTCTTAACACATCATTGAGTATGAAGTGCCTTTTCGACTCCAAGGCTTAATCACCAGATACCTGAGCAACTCATGCGTTCATTAATGGGATGTGTTGTATGGTGTCTTCGGCCAGTAAGCTTCAGTGGGATAGCACTATAAAAAGGACAAGATTTCCTGTATTAACAATAGATAAGGCACTAATTTAACGCAGTCTTCCAACCCAAGCACCACGCACTTCACACACGCAACACGACGTCCTTAAGTGGCTTCAATGCATTCAGCAAACAAACCTGATATCATTGGCGTTCATCACGAATCACAAGACCTTTAAGGTCATTGTTGATTAGAAAACAAGAAAAACAACTATTTTCATATTGTACTAGCAGAAAGAGTTACCCAAATACACACACAATATTAAACCTAAAATAAAGAATCCTTTTTAGAATCCCGTTGGATCATACTGCCTTATTCTATGTTTATTTGAATCTCTTATTTAAGAGATAAAAATATTAAATGACATAAAAAAACCGAACGGGCAACGCCAGTCATATGTTCAAAAGCATTTGCCAATCTTCCAAGTACATGACAGCCTTCTAGTAAGAGTACCAAAATAATTTTGCTGTCACCTGATCAGAAGTCTTAACTAAATCAATTCCTGCCAACACAACAATGTCAGAAACATGTTTATTAAACAAGGCAGACTATAACCTTTGTCCTTTTTTCTTACAGGGACAACATTTTAGAGCGTGAATTCTGATACATTTTATACTTCCTGCTTAGAGCAAGAGGAGCGGAGAAACGTGATCAGGAAGACATCGACAGAGCAACAGCAACAGAGAAATCACACATCACTGACTTCACCGGTCCTTACAAGTCACTTAGTATCATTGGTCTGGTTAATGCATACTTTAATATTTAAAAATGTATAGTTCACATTTATAGAGAATACCCCAGTGCTAGTTAAAAGATGAAGAGTAAACATATTGTTTAACGTTTTGTTCATGTTTCCTACTAACTTTGATACCATAATGATCTCTTTATACAGGGTTTCCCGATATAATTAGTATTTCATGTCTTGTTGGTGATCATCGCTTATGTGCCATTCTACTCACCCCTTTTTCTTTCTCTAACGCCCTTTCTCTCCCTTTGCGTTGCTTTTCTGTTTCTTCAGTTTTCGTATTGTTTTGTATATAAAATTATAGTATGAGTTGTCGCAACACAGATAATGATGCATTTTTTTTTGTGTGATAATACTATCGATAACATAGAGAATGTGTGATGATTGTTTGATAGCTTGTCGATTGTTACATTGGTTATAATGATGTTTGTTGATGCCTATGAGTTACGTTGGTGATAATGATGTTTGTTGATGCCTATGAGTTACGTTGGTGATAATGATGTTTGTTGATGCCAATGAGTTACGTTGGTGATAATGATGTTTGTTGATGCCAATGAGTTACGTTGGTTATAATGATGTTTGTTGATGCCTATGAGTTACGGTGGTGATAATGATGTTTGTTGATGCCTATGAGTTACGTTGATGATAATGATGTTTGTTGATGCCTATGAGTTATGTTGGTTATAATGATGTTTGTTGATGCCTATGAGTTACGGTGGTGATAATGATGTTTGTTGATGCCTATGAGTTACGTTGGTTATAATGATGTTTGTTGATGCCTATGAGTTACGGTGGTGATAATGATGTTTGTTGATGCCTATGAGTTACGTTGGTGATAATGATGTTTGTTGATGCCTATGAGTTACGTTGGTTATAATGATGTTTGTTGATGCCTATGAGTTACGGTGGTGATAATGATGTTTGTTGATGCCTATGAGTTACGTTGATGATAATGATGTTTGTTGATGCCTATGAGTTACGTTGATGATAATGATGTTTGTTGATGCCTATGAGTTACGTTGGTTATAATGATGTTTGTTGATGCCTATGAGTTACGTTGATGATAATGATGTTTGTTGATGCCTATGAGTTACGTTGATGATAATGATGTTTGTTGATGCCTATGAGTTACGTTGATGATAATGATGTTTGTTGATGCCTATGAGTTACGTTGGTGATAATGATGTTTGTTGATGCCTATGAGTTACGTTGATGATAATGATGTTTGTTGATGCCTATGAGTTACGTTGATGATAATGATGTTTGTTGATGCCTATGAGTTACATTGGTTATAATGATGTTTGTTGATGCCTATGAGTTACGTTGGTGATAATAGAAGATAACTGATGAAAATAAGGTATCACTTATCAATACTTTGTAGGAGGTAAACATTTGCGTGGATGTATGTGTGTACTGTATAGTGAACATGCCACCGTTGGTCGTGTTGCATAATGTGAAGAAAAAAAAGAAAATATAAAAGAAAAAACTATATGAATAAATAAACAAACAAATATAGTACACACGAACATAACTAGTCTTCCAACACACAAAAGCATATATCACATCCAGCACGTTGCATACAGGGGATATCGTCTTTAAACGGTAGGTTGTATATATAAAAAAAAATCAACCAACCAAAAACATAGCCGCCATACTCGATATATCAGAGGACTGTTTACATGTAAGGGTAATGATTTATTGTGTATTTTGTTAATCAGAATAATAATCTTGACCGTTATTGTATGCGTGCTTTTGCATATGACAAAAAAGAACTCAATCTGTTCTAAGGTCCGTGTACATACATTGTTGATAACCAAATAAGGTTACTCATAAGGTTTAACCCTGTTGTACACCAATGATTACGAGATTTAATATACCTTCCAGAATCGGCTTCTCGCCTTTCCACTAACCCCATGACTCGACTTAAACGGTTTCAATTCTTCTCTGTCTTAACTAGCTGTGCTAACAAGTCACATTTAACTGACTGCCGTCAAACATCCGCGAGTATTATTCTAATCACTTCAATTTGCGTGAAAGGCACTTCTTCAAGTCGTCACCTGTGCCGAAAAGGTTAATGTAACGGTTCACCAAAGGTCATCCTCGATACTCCAGGGGTTCCGATCACATACGATCTCTACACCCCTGGACTATCTCATAGCAAAACTGGAGGCAACCGGACAGAACAGGTAATTTAGTCCTTTGATGTACATCAAAAAAGCCGTATAACGGTACACTGTGGTTGACTGTGTGGCGTTGAAGTTGGACGTCGCTCTCTCTGTAGTCTTCAAAGGAAATCTTTCCAGGTCTGTGATTGGTCAGAAATGTTTTTCTGAACTGCCTTCAGTTTTACTATGAGATAGTCCAGGGGTGGATATAACGTCAGTTATGGTAACCCCTGGAGTATCGAGGATGACCAAAGGTTAACATAGCTACATTTTAATTAAACCCCTTTCCCTAATAATGTAGTTATGACCGTTTCAATGTCCCCTTACTTTCCGATACAATTAAATATTCCGTTTGAGAATTTCTCCATATGTCATTTTATTGTCCTGAAAAGAAACTCATTTTGTCAGCTGTCAAGAAAAAAAAAACCCATCAATATGCTAAAAGAAAAATGTATCATACGATAGTTTAAAGAAATATTGATCAATTACCGCAATGATTCAATGAATTCATTTGTTACTTGCTTTATTGATAATTTACTGGATTAATACGGACCAAAGAAACTGAAATATATAACCTTTGTCTATATCTATGTTAATTTTAATATTGATGTACCTGTCCTTGTATGTTCTGAGTAAATGTTTGAATACTTTATAGCCTATTTTATTGATCAGACGTACGAGCTGGTTGTACCTAGCGACCACGTAAACTTTACCCTAATAGTATGAACACACGAACTGCTATATAGACTATGAACCCTATTTTGGACATTGCACAGAAGGGATTTGGTTTGTCCTTAAAAAACGGATTATGTAAAATAAATATACTCATTTTGAATTTAAAGAATGTTTGCAGTCAAAAATGTTGATTTTAGTGTCAGATTATTTAGGACATAATTATTGTGATAATATTATTGATTATAAATGTTGAATATTTACTAATTATGTTTGTTGTTTACCAAGACATAATGAAAATTAAAATAATTCCACATACCGTTTATTTACCTGAAATCAACAGAAAAACCCTCTTGTTTGAAATGATAAATCATCCAAAATTACAAGACACTTCCCTTCTCATGCCTAATGTAGAGGGGCATTCGTAATAACATCTACAGAACAGTAGTGTCGATCTTTGATTCCAAAGGGGTTATTATCACGTGGAAACCTCGTGCGGTTCTAACCCCTGTAGTTTCGAAGATTTGCATTATTAAATATACTTTGTCCTGAATCAATAAGTGGCTTTTATCATATAGTGTCCTCGGAAAACAGTGTGGACGTGTTTCACATTGCATTAAATGTCGTCAAGATAATTCATAACGAGACTGCCACACGGGATTCATATTAAAATTGAATGTACTTGCATATATATGAAAACTTCCGTTAAATTTAGATTTTGTTTTAAAAATGAAATAAAAGGACGACATTTTATTAAGCTATATAGAATTTTATTTTACAATATACCGAGTAATAAGTTTTCAAACAATTAGCAGCGGAGTCGATTTTATGTGATGTACTAGTTTATCATAGGTCTCTACTTTTATGTATCTAAATCAAATGAGAGCGAAAAGGAGGTAAAAGGTAGCAAACTATAATTGGAATTTGGATATTTGCATAACAAAATGGAAGATTAATGTAGAATAACGAGCCGTACCGAAGCCAATTTTCGGAAATAGTGACATTTTGATCGAGGATTGGTTCAAGCATTCGGATTCTCTAAATTAGGAACAAAAATGGTAGCTTTAAAAAGACAATAGTTAAAATGAAGGTAAGTCAGTTGAGCATTGACATATCCAAAATGAAATTGTATAAGATGACATTTCCATTGTATGTAAGAGAATGAACATGATAGATACCTCCATTATTTACTCGGGATTTCAATTACATGCTGAGCAGCCCAAATAATCTGGTGCTAGCAGCCTTCGATACTGTCCATTTTGTTCAACTGGCTCCTTGCTCGGACTCCTGAACCAACAGACGGAGTTTTGTGGTGTAAAGGTGAAACCCATTAACTTTATCAGGTCGACTGTCATACTTTTGTGATTTATATGGAAGGAGAGGTTCTTCCATTGTTCCAGGCCGACAACCGCACTTTTGTGGCGTATTTAAAAGAAGAGTTTCTTCCACTTTATCAAGCCGACAAGGAGAAGTTCAACTTTACCAGCCCCCTTCCACACATTGCGAGAACCAAAAATAAGATTTTATTTATCAATAACGATTTCCAAATACACTACGGTCATCAAATAAGTCGATTGTGTTATTTATGACTTTAATTGACGTCATCATTGTTTTCTTCTCCGAATTAATCGTTTTATAGACCATGCAGATAAGGCGTTAGAATTCTACCAGCTGCCCTATATTGCGTAAAAGAAGATTAAATTGAGGATATTATATTTTCTCTTTTCCCTAACCAACGTTCCTCTTCCTAACGTCTCCCTTGACACCACCTCATTTTTAGCATTCAGTTGAGCGTTCTCCCCAGTAAGGTAGGCTCTCGGTTCTGTACCCTGGCAGACACACCATAGTTTAAAAAAGTGTTAGTTTCTGCTCCTGCGTAGCGCTTAGCACTAAGGGAGTTGGACGACTGGTTCGCCCGTTGTTATTTTAATGTGAGCAGATGGGATGTGTTGCTTGGTGATTTCGGTTGCATGCTTCAGTGGGCAAGAGTTCCACTATACAACATGACAAAATACAAATTTACCGCTGCCTCTTAAAACACGCACGGTGTACTTCTAACACGTAATATATCGCATACATGGGAGGCCGTCTTTACATGACTCTGGCTGTTAATATGACGTAAATATTGTAAACCAAAGAAAACAAATTATACAAGATACACAAGTTATATTGCGCGAAAGGCATCTCAAATGCATAAAATGTTAATGTGTCCGGCTAATGTTTTATTCAGCAGATTTGGATTTTCTTATATCAAACACATCAGTGTCCAATGGTATAACTTACCTCATTTGATTTTGAACATCTTTTGATTAGAAGGTAACAGAAGCTCGTGGTTGTTGAATATGGTATTTATGTTACTCTCTGTATTATTTGCCTTCGTGTCATAACATATTCGCAAATCTAGTGTCGAGCCACAATTATCAAGATCTAAGTTTAAATAAAAGCAATTAAACAGACTTTATTTCTCTTATTCTTTTCATTTTATATAATACAACATGCATAGCGAACACCTCTGTATAACGACTGCCTGCTTGAAAGGACCACTTTTTTAGGGTCCAAATAGCCAATATTTTTGACGTGACAATGAAAAAGGGTAACTTTGCAAGCCAAGGGTATTCATTCAGTCCGATATTCTAACTGTACCTGAGGTAAACACAGGTAGAGTTTCGGACTGAATACCCATGGCTGGCGAAGTATTGGAACATATCGCACCCTCCCAAAACATACAATGTTTGTTTGGTTTATTTACGCCCTATTAACAGCCAGGTTCGTGTAAGAACGGCCTCCCATGTATGCGATGTGTAGTGTGTGTAGTGCGAGATGAGTGTTTTGGCAGACTGGGGTATGTTGTGTGTCTTCTTGTATAGTGGAACTCTTGCCCAAAACATACAAACATTCCGACACTGCAACACTTGCATACATAAGATGTCGTCCTAAACACACCATGGCGGTTAATAGGCTGTTAAACCTAATAAAACAGATTAAGAAACAAAATAAAGACAAAGCAGTTGGCCTCATAGATGTGCCGTACTTCTCACGTTGAAGACCTTCGGGTTGACATTCAAATAACGGATATGAGATTTCGTTGGCTGTACAATGCTAACGTATCTTTGAAAAAGGACTATAAAGATACAAACCAAGATAAATAAGATGGACTTGACACAATATTTATTTGGCCTGGCATTTCACTGATACATATTCAGTATTGATACCGTACGTGACCCTACAATTATTGGCAATGTATACGAATCATGACAAGAATAAGGAACATATACAGTGTTTCAACATCTCACTTGTAATAAGATTGTTTGAAATACAGATCCTCATAGCCACTCCTTTCAAAAGAGGATCTGCCAACATCCCATTAGGGTCATAATCGAATGACCTTTGTACCACGTTTTCTACACATTACTACATCAATTTACAACGCCATTTTGTCCCAGTATACATATTCAATTAGCTTTGTTGTGCTATTTGGGCGAGATGACAACGTACATGAAAATAATTTCTGATAGCTTTTTCAAACAATTTCGTCGACTTAAAGTCACTTTCAAGATTCCGGCAGCAGCAATTTAATTGGCCATTTCCAAAGGTCACCTGGACATGACCCCTAATGGGATGTTGTCAGATACTTTTATCCAACGCAGTGATATTGAGGATCTATATTTTGATCAGATTGTTTTGTCGCTCTTATTTGTAATTTCCAAAATAATCCACCATCAAAAATGTTGAATTAAGGTTAATCATAGCCTTTAGCGTCAAAATTTCGTCTTTATCTATCTGTATGTGAGGAAGGTTTTTGGTCCTGTCCCCTGGCCGCGACACATCATAGTCTTTAAAGTGGTAAGTTTCTGCTCCGCATAAAGGGGGTGGGACGGCTTGTTTGTCAGTATAATGAGACCAAATGAGGTGTTTTTGTTTGTATCGTCGTCGGCATGTTTCAGTGAGATAGCACTATAAAAAGGGCAACTGTTCTTCTATTACAAGAAGATACGACACGAATATATCGCGTTCTCCCAAAACACACACTTCATACACACACCACGCCTATAAAAGATGGCATAATACGAATGTACCACTATATCCTAAAACACGCACCACGCACTTCTTAATATGCAATAGGGGCAGCATGCAAGGTACTATTCTAACGCCCAACATACAAGGCATGATTGTGGATCGAATGTACTTTTTAACATTAAAATATTTTTTTAATTTCCTGGAAAACCAGCTATTCTCAAAGTTTTTTTATGCATTTACACTGTCTTAATATATTTATGGGCTATTTTTATCATAATTTCCTAATTGTTGAATGTCTTTGATCCTTTAAGGTCACCTGAGACGAAGTCTCAAGTGACCTTTTCTTATCGCCTTTTGTCCGTCGTCGTGCGTCGTGCGTTGTGCGTCGTGTGTCCGAAAACAATTTTCATTTTCGACTTCTTCTCCAAAACCGCTGAAGCAATTTCAATGAGATTTTGAATAAACCTTCTTAAGGCATAAGGCTAATCAGAATTGTGAATTATATGTCCCCACCCCCAGGGGTCTGTGGGAAGGGCCAAAGGGGGTAAAATTGGCTAAAATTTCAAAACTCTTCTTCTCCACTTACAGATGTGGTAGAATCAAATACTCTTCATAGATAGAAAGGTCTCAATGCCCTCTACAAAATTGTGAATTATATGACCCTGGGGTCTCAGGTTTATCCCTGGGGAGGATGTTAAGTTAACTATAGTTAATATAGAAAACACATTTTTGAGCATTATTTGGTCATTTATAATAGGAAATTAATCAAATGTTATTATCCCTATGAGAAGGCCATTGAATCCTATTAACAAATTTTTCATGACTGACCCCTAGGGGCCTTAGGGGTGGGACCAAAATGGGTCAAAGGCTAAAACTTCAAAAATCTTCTGAAATTCTGGAACTGGTAGAATGAAATATTCTTCATAGATGGAGAGGTCTTAAGGTCCTGTCAACAAATTGTGAATTGTATGACCCTGGGGTCTTGTGTTTCCCCCTGGGGGGTCTAGTTTACTATAGTTTATATAGGAAACACATATTATGAACAATATGTGCTTATTTTTTTAAGAAATTGGTCAAACTGGGTTAGAATAGCATTTAAATACCATATCCATATTGGTCTTGGTTGACCCCCAGGGGCCAGGAAAAAGGGGTCAAAATGGTTAAAATTTCAAAAATCTTCTGAATTCACAGATTTGATGGAACCAGATACTCTTCATAGATTTGAAAGTCTTAAGGCCCTCTACAACAATTGTGAATTATTTGAACCTGGGGTCTCGTGTTTCCCCCTGGGGAGGGGGTCAAGTTTACTATAGTTTATTTAGGAAAAACACATTATAAACATTATTTGCTTATTTTCCATAGGAAATTAGTCAAACTGGGTTAGAATTATTAGCCTGAAATAGCATTTTAACACCGTATACATATTGGTCCTGGCCGACCTCCAGGGGCAAGAGGAGCTGGGCTAAACGTTCAGTCAATGCGTTCATTGACTTCCCAAAGTCCTTGCATATTAAAACAACATCTGATTTCTGCTTACGTTGTCTACTTTTGACCAATGAAATTATTGAAAAGCCCCGTGTATTTCTTTTTTCAAACTTATAAGCATGCAACCATATCCATTTATATAGAATTTGACAACTAAACATTAGTATAGGGTTGGCTATTTTATATGCATTCACTTACTCGCTCAAGCACATTTATAAAGACAACATATACACAAAGGGGGAGGGGGGAGCTATATTAATTTGCAGACTCAGACTAGGTGGTTCACTGTTCACATGGTCAAATAGTTAACATTTTGAACATGGAGTTTATTTAGCAGCACAAAAAGGTTTCATTTTATATAAGAATTCCGTGTAATTATGTACATGTATATATATGTCTCGAATATAGATGCAAGTATATATATTCCAAGTTTTATTTTGATACAAGTTTATCTTAAGTCTTTAATGTTATGTTGGTTGTAGGTTTAAACAAGTAGTGTTTAATTAATAGTAAAATAAGGTCATCTACTATCAAATCAGCATCACGAGAACTGAATTTTGATAGTTCAAAAGAAATTCACTTCAATATGGAGTTAAGCGAAAACTTCAACACTGGCTAATTATAACAGAGTTTATAATTAGTTGAACATTGGCCAATTCAAATCAGTAAAACAAAACCACTTTAAGGATATTGTGTGCCAATCATATGTATCCTATCATATCAAGGTTATCAATTTGTGACAGAAACAAGTGACCTGATATCTAGGTCGTGTTTAACTACAAGCCACTGAAGAAAGCTTAAATCGACCACGTCTTTTCTCGATGCAGTAACCCTTTGTTTGTTTACACATTACATTTGTAACCGACCACGGTAGCAACCGGCGATACAGTCCTTTATCTGGGGTCACAAACCTGCGATACCATTCCTTATCTGGGGTCATAAACTGAGTGGTCATTTAATTGACCTTCTTCAAACGAGGGATACGTCTTGGCTGCCGTTTAAATTTAATTCATGATCAACTGTTTACGATATGGAAATAATCCACTATGTCGATTTCTCTTGCTAATTATATAACTCAAAGTTCAATATCTGTACAATAATTTATCAAGATAAAAACTTGATCAAACGGGTTGGACGAAATTCTTATGGGCCGAAAGCGGTTCGGTAAAATAATGAAATACATTACTTGTTGCGACTATTCATTTCGTAATCCAAGAAATTTGATAAAAAACTTATTGCTAGAAAGGCCGGAGTCGTTATTATTTTCATTAATATGGGTGAACGATTTTAACACTTTCTTATAGACACTATATATTGTACAAATAATAAAAATAGTATCCTCCGATACTGACGATAAAGGAGAAAAGTATATTGCGAAAGCTTTTGTTTGTTTGTTTATTTGATTATTTTAACGTCCTATTACCAGCCACGGTCATGTAAGGACGGCCTCCCATATATGGAATGTGTAACGTGTGTTAAATACGAGGTGCGTGATTGAGAGACTGCGGTATGTTGGTGTTGTCTTCTTGTATAGTGGAACTGTTGATGCATGCAGCCGAAGACACCAAGCAACAAACCCCACCCGGTCACATTATGCTGACAACGGGCGAACCAGTCAGCTTTGCTGAGCGCTAAGCAGGAGCAGAAACTACCACTATTAAAGACTTTGGTGTGTCTCGGCCAGGGGACACAACCCAGAGCCTTCCTCACAGGGGCGAACGCTCAACTCAAGACTAAAAGTGAGGCGATGCCAAGGGAGGCATTAAGAAAGATAGACTTTTAGGAAGAAGGGAAAAGATAAGATCCTAAATTTAGTCGCCTTTTACGATCATGCAATAGGAGCAGCAGGTACAATTCTAACGCCCTACCTGCAAATCTTTAAAAGAAAATGTAAACGAAACTCTCCTCCGATTCTCCTCTGTGTATCTCACTGTGTCTGTTTTGTACCTCCTCCTTCCTTCTCCATCTATCTCTCCTTCAAAATGTACATATGTAAATATATTGTCATCTTGCATTTGTATGCTATTATCTTTTTAATAAATCTATTAGATTTTATTTGGAGAGGGCTTAGAATAAGTTGGTCAACTTGTGCCCGGTCCCTTTGTATATGTTTGATACTAATAAAATGTTTAAAACAAATAAAACATTACAGATGCTATATTCCCGACGCCATGTCTATATAAAAAGTTCGAAACAAAGACAAAATGTTACTTCCATTATGTCATTGCTATGTTGAATCAAATAAAAAAGCCCTACAGAGATAACCAGATATGTTGAGCTCAAAGTACATATTTGGTATTATCCTGACCTCACCGAGAAATATTTTCATTAATGTTTGGACATGTTCGATGTTTTTATTTGAGACTGCGATCTGAGTGGAATATGACCCAGATATGTTTGCTGTTTTTATGTCGAAAGTCAAGTTATATAACGGCAATTTATTGAGCTGACCTCGCTGGTATAAACCTTTTTTGTTTGTTTGTTTGATTGATTAACGTCCTATTAACAGCTATGGTCATGTAAGGACGGCCTCCCATGTATGCGATGTGTTGCGTGTATGTTGTGCGAGGTGTGTGTTTTGGGAGACTACGGTATATTCATGTAGTGTCTTCTTGTATAGTGGAACTGTTGCCCTTTTTATAGTGCTATATCACTGAAGCATGCCGCCGAAGACATCAAGCAACAAACCCTACCCGATCACATTATACTGACAACGGGCGAACCAGTCGTCTCACTCCCTGTATGCTGAGCGCTAAGCAGGAGCAGAAACTACCACTTTTATAGACTTTGGTGTGTCTCGGCCAGGGGACACAACCCAGAGCCTTCCTCACAGGGGCGAACGCTCAACTCAAGGCTAAAAGTGAGGCGATGCCAAGGTAGGCATTAAGAAAGATAGACTGTTAGGAAGAAGGGAAAAGATAATATCCTAAATTTAGTCGCCTTTTGCGATCATGCAAAAGGGACAGCAAGTACAATTCCTACGCCCTGCCTGCAGGGTATGAACCTCTCCAGCCCTTTAAAAACTAAAATCAATCTCGAGAGAAAATCTCAATTGCTTTGTTTTACGACGTTTATTCGTCTAAAGATACTATTTCAAACGAACTCTTCTTGCTAAGTTAAGACTCGGATACGTACAGTATTTAAAATAGCATAATTATCGATACAAATAACTTAAATATTGGATACAAAAATGCATAAAAAATTATGATGATGAAATATCGATTAAAAGGAAAAAAAGTTAAATATTTTATGATCTTTAATGAATTTCACACATACGAAAATGTTCATTATAATACTTTGATAAACTGTATATTTTTTTATTGCAGGTGACGTCACTGAAACAGAGAACGCTTGCACTTCCGAATCGCTGGGATATGTTATCGGGTATAATACCTTCCACGAATACCAAAACACGTGTTTGTTCGTGTATGCAAATACTGTGTTTTAAACAACTGTACATGTATAAGAATTACGATTGACAAACATTAATTTAGACTTTCTTACCCCGATGATACAATGCTTAGTTACCAAAACTTGTTATCATCATGAAGTTAAATTTACATTAAATAGTCAAGTTTTGTTTTATTTGTTTCTTTTCTTTCCGGAAAAAAATAAAATTCAATATTTCTTTGGATTACTTAAAGACAAATAACCGATTCGAATTATTGCCTGCGTTACAGTGCACACTTAAACAACAAGAGTCACGTACACTGAGGGAATTATTAATAGAATGTGTTATTCATAAATGGGCTATCGTTATAATTATCTGTGTATTAAGGACACTGTCTCGAAGAGATGTTTGCTCTGAGATAGTAAGATTATGATGCTTGAACAACGAATGTCAATAGATGAGGTTTTAATTGCCATTGATCATGTGTACAGTTACACCATTTGTTTCATTTTCCTGTTAGCGTTATTTTTTTTAGATATTTTTCATAAATATAGCACATGCAGAAACAAATAAGATAATGATTGTGTTACGATAATATTAGATCAAATGCGAATTGATAGAACAGTTATTGCTGTTTCCGGTCAGATTTTAACAACCACGCACAAAATGCATGGTACGTTAACATTTGACACTATTACTGAACAATGGCCCAAACCGCGGACTATAAATTCCGACAGCTATTATAATCGTTGATAACAATCTTAAATAACCCATGAGAGATAAAGGAAACAGTACAAATACGTTTGTAATTACAGGTTAAAATACTAAAACAATTAGTGGCGCATGGCGTAAGTTACATACAGTGAATACACGAGTCCCATACACGTGAGAGTTAGTTAACTCATGAATGACTATTGGGCCCGGTCATGATATGGGACGCTAGGCTTATCTACGACAGATCTGGGGTAGCTTGACAAACCGATTATTTCTACACAAATAGCTCTGAGTGGATCTCGTAAAGGTTTTACATGCTCTCGTGACGATGATGATATAATACAGAAAAATATTTTCGTTTACATCATTGGAATTGAATTGGATAAAACCACCTGCCAACGTTCATTTTATTAATGGCTGTTGTTGTTACAGGTAAACATGAGACAATGAATCAGATCGTTGTCGAGTTTTCAATACACATCACTGTTTTATTTACATGTTTTATGTTGAATATAAACAAAACAAAAATAGATCGTTATTTTTTTATTCATCAATTTTTATCAAATTATTATTTAAATAATTTGATATTATTTTTGAAAAAAGTCCAACTAGGCCTAAACATCAACTTTAAAAAAGATGATTTGGTATATGGATATAATTTTAATACATTTTATTATTTGTTATTCATATATATAATGTGAATGTGGGCAAGCTATCAAAATATTTTCTCTGTGAAGCTTAAAGTTCCATCATATAAATATTTATTTTTGTTTCTTTTCGAGCTATTTTATAAAAAAAAAGCTAACTTATTGTTGTGAAATGATTGGTTGGCGTTAGACTAGTAATCCGGAGATCTGGATTACGATCCCTGGCGGATGTAGTGATTATGTGTAGGTATAATCCTACACTATGTTATAATAATATTTGTGGTTTCATTTCTCATATAGTTCACCCTTTATTCCGGAAATCTTTCTAATTTGGACGAAACCAATGAAAAACAAACGTAGTCGCACAATGACTAGCATTTGTTCCCGTTTGTAATATGGTACACTGTAAAAGTATAATTTTGTATGATAGGTAGTGACGATTTCACATTCACTGTGTAATATTTAACCATAAGTTTACTTCAATAATTTCACTTGCAACTTTTTAATAGGATTAAACGGCAGCCAGAATCTTTATAAATCTTAATAAACTTACTACATATTACTGAAAATCATATATTTTTTTATTATGTTAAAAATATTTATTTTTAAATTCATTTATCATTTAATTGTGCAAAGTAATAGATACAAGTCTCAGTCTCAAATGAGTTGTTAGAAATAGTTCGCAGTTTAACTATAATGTGCAGCGCTTTAAGTTCGCGGGGTTAATAATGCGGAGATTGAATTTTGCGATTGACTATCGCTCTTAGCTATGTCAGTGATTTGTGAATATTTCGTCGGTGTTTAAAGTTCGCGTATTTCAACGAAAACGAGAATTTAGCGAAAATCAACCACTCACGAAATTTACCCGTTATACAATAATACGACATTACATTCGTAGGTTGCATTGTTTTCTTTTTGATAAGACAATTTCAACTTAACGCATTGAATCATGTTACCAACATCGCGGCGTGTTTACCTACCCAATAAACTTTATGGGTGTTGTTTTATTAGGCAGACTACGACGGACGTCATTCCATAGCTGAACTAGTGCATGTCATATAAAGTATTAAGCTAAAGCCTGTGTAAGGTGTGCGAGACAATGTGTTTAAGTATATATTCTAAAGTTAAAAGACCTATAATCGTGTGGGACTAATTTAAGCAGTTCAAATAATGGGACACGGGAGACGACATTTTAACACGACTAATCAATTGTTATAGAACATAAAATAAAAAAAGACATGTCCTCCCTCCAAACCACGTGTCAATAACACTGTAATCAAGGTTATTTTCTCGAGATCATTTTTCCGCCCTAGTCAACTTTCAATTTTTTCGCGGTGTACTAATTTTCGTGCTGTACATCTATAATGAAATGATTCATGTATAAAATTTGCACTTGTAAATGTGTATGATTGTGGATACATTCCTGACGATTTAAAAGAGAGATTTTGTTAAACCGACTGAAAACATTTGTTAATGATTTTTCCCAAATACTTGGTAACCACATACTTTGTTTTGTTCTACTGACTTAAATTTTTGTTTTGGAAAATGTTGAAATAATTGTTATACAATTAATATTTGTTATAACTTGTTAATAATAAACAACTAATTAACAATAATTAATTATATCTCCTAAGTTGTTATATGTACTGTATATATCTTTTTAGTTGTCACTCCTTACTGTATAGTTGATACATTTCCCGGATGTAAAATTTCGCGATTCACTGTAAGGAAATTATTCGTGAGGGTTCGTTAATCACCGTGTAGCCATTTACGTTACAGAATGTGCCATGTAAATTGATGACTGCTACAAAATTCCGCGAGGTATTAAACTTGGCGATTGTGGTGGAATACGCGAATTTAGCGAAATTGAAAACACCGCGAATATTTGCAACTACACAGTAAGTCGTTGTACTTTGTAGGAGACATTGAGTCATCTTCGCTGAAGCTGTATTTGTGATCTCACCCATATCCAATGTTCAAATATTGATCATCTGCTTCACATGTGAGTTAGAGTATCGATCAATTGAACTGCATAACTATACACAGCATGGGTGTGTCGCATGTCTGAGGTTGTATGACGTCCTATATTTTGACCAGTTGCAGTTATCACAGTGGTTTCATGAAGAACTATTCCAGTCGAGGAATTCTAGGAGGTCACATCCTTGTTTGGGTATACACACATATATCAAATATCATGACTATTCGTGCATTGAACAATTTCACTTAAGTGGTAGACAATTCTCTTGTAAATTAAAGTTTCAGTTTTTCTCCGTATATTAGATATACGAATATATTGTATCATTTGCATGTTGTTTTGAATATCATTTACATATTCATATTTTCAAAATTAAAAATTAAAAGAACAATTGCGGAGAACGATAATTGAGCGTAATTTAGTGGGAACTCATTTTTAACATATACTTGCTTATATAAATACATGTATAAAGGGAGTGGGACTGGTTTGTCCGGTGTCTGTATAATGCATAAAGTGTGCTTGTTTGATGTCTTCGTCAGCATATTTCAGTTAGATCGCAATATAAAAAGGACAGCAGTTCTTCTATAACAAGAAGACAACACGAATATACCTACAGTCTACTATAACAAGCATCTCGCACTCCACACACGCAACAAACAACATGCATGGGAGGCCGTCCTCAAATGACCCTGGCTGTTCATAGGACTTTTATCAATGACATCAAACTAAACCAAATAAAGACATTTTATAAGAAAGATTTCAATGAACATGGCCAACATACTTATATATATGATTGACATTTTCAAATTTTCAAATATTATACAACATTTCTATAAGTGTCAACATACACATTGGCATTGTATAAGAAATCTCTTACACCAACATAAAACATCACAGCATATATTCGAAAATTACAATTACACAAAAAATACCCCCAAAAGCCAGTATATACAAAACATTTTTATATAAACACGATCAAATAGTTCTTGGGATCCATTACACGCAATGAAAATAAAATGCATTGTTAATTGTCATCTTAACATGTTTGATTCCAAATCAATTTATGACAGGAAATAAGTGAAATAATTAAACCGTAAGACTAGTAGTAAAGTTCGCAAGTATCCAAGTTTATTTATCACACAAGTTGAAAACATGCAAATGAGGAAAGTTCAATCGGCAATGAAAAATGTAGCCAACAGATAAAGAAAATGATAACATTTCTACTGAAGCTGTACTTGTGATCTCATCCACATCCAATATTCAAATATTGATCATCTGCTTTGCATTTGAGTTAGAGCATGGCAATGGTAATGGGAAATGCAGCCAACAGATAAAGGAAACCATGCCATTTCTACTGAAGCTGTACTTGTGATCTCGCCTATATCCAATGTTAAATATTGATCATCTGCTTCGCATTTGTGTTAGAGTATCGATCAATTGAACTGCATAAATATACACAGCATGGGTGTGTCGCATGTCTGAGGTTGCATGACGTCCTATATTTTGACTCAGTCAGTTGCAGTTGCCACAGTGGTTTCATAAAGACTATTCAAGGCGAGGAATTTTACGAGGTCACATCTATGTTCGGGTATACACACATATATCAAATATCATGACCATTCGTGCATTGAACAATTTCACTTAAGTGTTTGACAATTCGTGCGTAAATTGTAGTTTCAGTTTTTATTGTATCATATGCATGGTGTTTTGAATATCTTTTACATATTCTTTTTTTTTTTCAAAATTGAACGTTGCAAGTATTATCAAGTATTTTATGTTGTTATGGTGATATGAATAACCACAAACAGTTTATGATCGAATATAAATTGAACTTAATTTTTCTTTATCAAAATGTTTTCTTCAACATTACATCTTCGAAATGTAGTCAGAAGTAGTCTACACTTATCGCGCAACAGAGCATTCTTCATGTCGTGATACAGTTTATCGGTATGCTATCAATATTATACTGCGTTTGATATACGGATACGAATTATCATGTATTTTGGGGATGTTTAGACGTGTTGCAAGTATAAGATGCATATTATAGCAATAAAAAATAAACTAGAAAATTCGCATTAGAAATACCAAAAAGACTAATTAGATTTTACACATCTAATAACGTAGACCTTAGATTTACTATCAATATTACACTGCGTTTGATATATACATACAAATAACTATATACACTGAAGTGTTTTAGACGTGTTGCAAGAATAAGAGGGACCAATGAATATTATAGAAAGAAAGTGAATACCTGTAGAGAATTCATATTAGAAACACTAAAAAGACTAATAAGGTATAAACATTATGTCATTTAAAACATATGATAACGTAGACCTCCTATTAATTGTCATCTTGACATGTCTGTTTCCAAAGCAAACTAGCTTAAGACTAGTAGTAAAGTTTGCAAGTACCCAAGTTCATTTATCACACAAGTTGATAACATGCAAATGAAGAAAGTTCAATCGGCGACGGGAAGTGTCACCAACAGATAAAGAAAATTATATATATATGGATAGACAATTAGACATTTGGCGAGAAATAGCTGTATCACGCACCTTAATAATGTGTACGTTGTGTAAGTGGTATAGGCGGTACCGGGTATTTCGCACGACTGGGTACAAACAAGACATTACATCAGCGTGTTATAGAACTCACTACGTGCGACAGGTTGTAGCTTAATCAGGTAGATATGTGGGTCACATGACGGGATTGTGAATTTGGACCACGTGACAAAACTTAACAAGCATTTATAGATTTATTGTCACACGGAGGCGTGTCTTATCGGATGTATATGTACGTCATTGTTTGTGAGTAGAACTGCTTAAAGAAGAAAAAACACCAGTGCAACGATTAGTATCAGAATTTTAAACAGACGGAGCAGATCTCCCAACACTGTAAACGATCAATATCGTTTATCAGTGAAGTCCATCACATGAGACATTCACCTGTCTTTATCTGTGGAGAAGATGGATCCTCTCACTCCTTGTTATTATATATGATCCAAGATTTACGATCTCACATCTACCGACTTCCACACTGGAAAAATGGGATCCGTGTACTATGATTTGTTCGGGAAAAATATCTCGCCGCAAACTTCGCAAAGTATATGTAAGTTACTCGTCAGCATCCTATACCTGTTTGTGGCGCATATAACGATGAGCGTAGCTGTCATTGTTGTTAATGATCGTCTGCCAGACCGGGAAAAACATCCCCCTCTCCCGGATATTGTATTGGACAATTTACCTTACAAACCGTGGGCTGCACATGCTGCCGAGATTTGTCTGGCCACAGAGGTACTATTATGGGCCGTCGTGGTATCCATTCATAAAAAGAGTCTGGTGATTGTTCACAGAACGTTCCTAGTAGCAGGGACCATGTATTGGCTCAGGTGTATATGTGTGTTGGCAACGTCACTGCCTGTTCCAGACGTTCACAAAAAATGTTATCCTTTCCCTGATGCTGACGTGTGGGACAAACTTCATAGGGCTTTTCAATTTTACACCAAATTTGGACTACAAATGACAGGAGCTCGAACCTGTGGGGACTATGTATTTAGTGGCCATACGACAGTGCTTACTTTGCTGAATCTGTTTATAAACGAGTATGCTCCGCGTTCTCGTTGTTTTATACGTGGCATCACATGGTGTTTAAACATCAGTGGAATAGCATTCATTTTGTTATGTCGTGGACATTACACCCTCGACGTTATCATAGCATTTTATTTGACTTACCAAATATTCACAACGTACCACTGTATTCTGGCCAGAGAAAGGACGAGTACACTTCCCTGGAAATATATTGACATGATTGCGGAGTGGTTTGCGCCAAATTCAGACACTTTAGTCAGTTTTGAGAAAAGTTAAGCCACAAATGTTCATGTTCTGAAATTCTATAAATAGAATTATTTGCCAGTGGAACTAGTCTGCATATACTTGGTGCTTCATGGGCATATACATGGTGCTTCATGGGATACACTTAAGAGATGCAAGGTAATAAAATAATTCCTGTATCATACAGACATTTCTTAGCTCAATCTGTACTAGGTGAATGATTTTTTTATAGAAGTAATCAATGCAAAATGTGGAATCATACCTGTTTGTTTGCTAGCCAAAATGTTGATTAGAATTGTTTACACATGCTCAATGCAAATTATTACATGATAATGGACAGTTTATCTTGTACGAAACCAGAGTGTTGATTTGATTGTTGTTTTATACAGTTTTCATATGATTAAATATGATTATCAAATAATAGTTTATACATTTTCAGATTTTGTTATTTAAAGATAATTCACACTACATAATCATTATTTATTATCCCTACAACATTTTTCTAAACATATGCAATTCATATGTATTATATAAATGTGATATATTATATAATAAAAATTATTTACTTTTAAATAAGCAATTATAAATATTCCATTATCCTGCTATTAAATAGTAACAGCTAAAGTCACGTTTGCTTTGTTATTAACTCTGAATTGTTGAGTTATCGCCAAGTCATGTCGAACATACCTCAGTTAGTGACTACTGGACTATTAATATCGGATCCCAGCCTCAAACCTACATAAAGGAGTTCGTGATACGCGTTCATGATATAGTGTTTGCCGTTGCTTCGTATCAACATAAACACTATTTTCAAATTGTCGTCTATTCTTTAAAACAATAGCTGTCTTTGGAACGTACGACCCGGAGACTGAACTTTTTGAAGGTCTTTATATGGTTTGACCATGTAAATCTTGATTATATTCTTTATATTGTCAACGGAGCATTGGTTACTCATTGTGGTAGCAAACGATATGGACAGATATATAAATGGTATCATCTGTCCACTAAGCATATGTTGTTTTCTCATGTTTAAAATAGGATTTTAAATTATTTACACATGTTTTATGAGTTTAATTTCAAGCAACGCTTTCACTGAGGTAAGATTTTAGAATTTTATGCCTGCTGCCCCACTACATGATCGTGAACAGCGACTTAATTTGGAATCTTAATTTCACGGTTAAATGGATGAAAATATTCAAACTTGTCAACCATTTCAAAGCTTTAGAGTATTGTTTAGCAATTGATTTTTATTTTGTCACGATCTGGGTCACGTGAATAAATTAGGTCATTTCAATGAATGATATCGTCTGTCAACTAAGTACCTTCTGAAGTTTCCATGTTTAAAGCAAGTGTTTAAGCTACTTAAGTTTGTTTAAAGAGAAAGTAATGAGCAACACCCACATTGCCAGTGTGAGGTTAGAATTGTGCCTGCTACCTCATTGTGTGATCGGAAAAGGCGTCTTAATCTGGGATATCAATTCTAGTGGCTACCTAGCTCAAAATATATTGGATTTCTGTCTCAAATATCATAGAGGTTTTGTTCTCAGGAAAACTTTCCTGTCACTTCATACCAGTTAACAATAATAAGTTAATACTCTCTTACGGTGAACACTAGATGTTAAATACATGATATTGTTTGGTAAAGCAACGAGATAATGGTTCCATATCTAATCGCCTTTTACGATCATGCAAAGGAGCAGCAGGCACAATTCTAACAAAATACTTGCAATGCAGGTGTTGCTTGAGATTATCTCATAAAACAAACTTAAATTGCTTAAACACTTGCTTTATATATAGAAAATCTAGAAGATAATATAATTGAAAGAATATACCTTTCATTGAATATGACCTAATTCATCCCCGTCACCCCGCTCATATGACCCTACGCTGCCACCATCTTAACCAGATCATAACAGGACCTAAATAAAGCTCTAAACGTCCCTCTGAAGCTATGGAATGGATGAAAATGTAAACTTTTTCATCTATACCATGAAATTAAGATTCCAAATTTAGTTGCCTTTCGCGATCATGCAGTGGGGGCTGCAGGCATAACCTCAGGCGTTACTTAAAAATAAGCTCATAAAACAAGTCTTAGTGATTTAAAATCTTATTTTTAACATGGGAAAATAGCATATGCTTAGTAGACAGATAATACCATTAATTGAATATGACCTAATTTATGCACGTTACCTAGCCAATGTGACCCTAGGATGTAATCATCTTAAGCACGCCATGCCAAGATCCTTATAAAGTACTTAACATTAATTTCAAGCTATCAAATCTTTGAAAAATCCTAGATTTCAGCAAAAATATTCAAGTTTTTAATGCTAAAATAGAATAAATGCTTAACTAGGTCACTGTGACCTACTTTTTTTTTAACTTTTCATCAGTTTTCTGAACTGAACTTCACAAACGCAATATTTACAGCCAAAATCTGCAAAAAATGTTATCTCTGTTCTAATATTTGAATAATTAGGACTTAACAATGAAAATTTGAATTTTTTCACCCTTTGACCCTTTACCTCTGAAATTACCATGAGCGCAGAAAAATAGGATATTCTGAATAGCATATCTAATGTATCTTCGTGCAAAATATTTTGCTTATCACCGAGTGGCCGTAAAACGGCCAAAAGTGATATCCCTCCTTTCTTCATTTTGCTATACAAACACCTCATATGTATCGAACTCATTCTATCTACCCTTTTTGATGAACAGTTCACATTTGAAAATCAACTTTGTTATTTCTTGTAAAAACATATAGAAGAAAAATGACATATTAATGTTTTGTTGTGAAATATTCTACAAAATATTTGCAATATCATTTCCCGGTTGATCTTTCTTCGTAGGCAATATATCTTTAGGTTAATTTGGCCTGAAAAAATCTTGACCTGAAAATGACATGAAATTCAATTTCTCATGAAGAAAACTTCATGTCATTTTTTTAGGTCAATTTCACCTGAAATTGAAAAATCTTTATGTGAAATTCAGGTCAATTTCATATGAATATCAGCTCAATTTCAGATCAATGTTTTGACCCCATCTGACCTTACTCTTTTCAGGGTTTGACCTGAAACATTTCACCTTAAATTTAACTGAATTACCTAAAGTCATTATGCCTGTGTGTGACGTTTTCTAACAGCAATGTGCTTACCATTGTATCGTCCAAATTTAAACTGATGTAATGGCATGGTAAGGTCTGCTATATGATATAAACAGAAGCGAAACCAAATGAGGACATTCTTAAATAACTGTGACCTATCTATGCTAATTATTTTGTCACGTTCATGTTATGTCATCCCCTTCTAAATATCATAGCCTTTAAAGGGCCACTACCTTTTCGGAACGGCTTTTAATTTTTAAAATGGGAAGGTAAAACGAGATCGATAATTTTGTAGAGTCGCAAAAGTTATTAACTTACCGTTAGTACTACGTTTATCATCACCTTCTGAACAATTTGATTGATATAAATAAAACGCTAATTTTCATAACGCGGGTCGTCTTATGTTTCCCGCCGTCATGCTAAATACCGGGCGGTAGTGGACAATCACTGCGCCAGACGGCAAAACAGCGGAATGTCTTTCCACTGTTATCATATATTACGCAGGAAATCTTGCATATGTTTGGTATTGTAACCTCAGCTTAGGCCATCTGATATATTTTCTGCTGTTATTAATGTTTTTAAGAAACATTTATTTTTTTTGCTCCGGAAAGGTAGTGGGCCTTTAAGCATAACTATATTAATTTCAATAAACTCGTCCTAATTGCTATACGACTACTTATACGGACAGACATTTAAACGTGTAAGTCCGTTCAATTGTTACAAGGCTTGCTGAGACACTTAAGCCTCTTAGGGGATTATTCGGCTGAATCGTGTAAAAGCGATTTAACACTGTAAAGCCATACATTTAACATCTCATAGAGGAAATCTGTGGATAACAAATCACATGACCAGGGATCACTACACATATACAGTTCACTTTATTTTGTCAATCGGGATTACAAAGCCTTGAAATGAGCTGAACTTTAACAGAAATATTTTTTTAAATGTTGTAATGAAGGGGAGGTAATCATTATTTTGTAATTAAAGAGCGCAATTTTATTTAAAGATTATAAAATACGTTCTGAACAGATATTCGTATGCATATTTGAAAGCATATTTATTTCTGTAAATCATTTTAGTATATTTTTATGGAATATGATTGTTATATGATAGAATGCTTGGGACATTTAGTAGAAAATATAATATTATTGGAAACTTCCTTTAAATATGCAGATAGTAATTGGCAATATATAATGCAAGCTAATGACTTCGAAATTATTTTTACTTGAACGAGTAATACTATGTAATTACATGTTAAAACATAGCATTTTCTTAGTATATTTTCTTTTATTTGTTAAATAATGCATACTCTTCCCTACCTTGTGTTGTTTGTTTTGAGTTTGTTGTTCTAGTGAAATTCACCTCAATTATTTTGCACTCTTTGGATTTATACTTAAAATTATATACATGGTTAATTACTGGTTTTTAGATTGGTTCTGCATTATGATTTTTTCATTAATATATTACAAGTTATTACTTGTCTTTACATTTAATTGCTTTTATTCGTAGACTTTTAGAAATGGTATCTCCGTCCTATGTGTTATAAGCTTCTTGGTTATTTGTTGTCGACGTATTCAATGAAAAGCCATATTTTTGAGCTATTTTTATCCTGTATTCAGAAACAAATCTTTTAGTGAGAAAAGTTTAATTTACTTAAATATTCTCTGCATATCAACCCAATGGTCTCGACTCGACCAGAATTCCCCAATATATATGTATATATCAGCACTGCGTCAGTACCAATAGACCAAACTTGAAAACTCCATTTAACCTGGACACTGGTAAACTTTACCATTACCTTCTATGGAAAGCTATGTGGTACGTGTAAGTACTTTTGACAACACAAACATGACGGCACAGCTAATTTTCATCGTGAACTAAAATGCATAGGTGGTAACAGGATTAATCGCAGTCTGATTAGACAAAACGTCTATCGACACACATCAAAAGTTTATGTACACAGGCGGGAAGTTTGTTTTACTTGAGGCTTGTCCTAAAACGGTATCGTCATTGACTTTCCAGAATTTTATATTTAGTATGTAATGAAATTTATACATGAATATTGGAGTCGACGTGAGGTGTTTAGGCGTTCTACATCTGGACGTTTCTACACGGTTAAAGATATTTCTATTTCCTTAAAAATGCAAGCGATGTTAGTCCATAAGTCATCCTCGATACTCCAAGGTTTAGTATTGCTGACTTCATATTCACCGCTGGATCTCATTGTAAAATGGTAGACACCAGAAGACATAGGTAATTCAATCTTTTGATTACATCAAAGGTATTGTAAAATGGTACATTGTGGTTGAATGTGTTGCTTCGAAGTTGTGCTTCTCTCTCCCTCCCCAGTTCTGATTAAAATATAGATCCTTTATTATCACTACGTTTGATAAGAGGATCCGACAACATCCTATTAGGGGTCACGTTCTGGTGAGCTTTTGAAAATGGCAAATCAAATTGCTGCTGCCAGAATCTTGACTGGGGACGAAATACATGTACATGTAGCTTGAAAAAGCTGTTCGAACTATTTTCGTATACGAATTCACCTCGCCGAAAAGGTACAACGAAGCTAGATGTAAATGCATACTAGAACGAAATGGCTTTATCAATTGACATAGCAATGTGTAGAAAATGCATTTGATCTGAAGTACACTTGGTAAAATGTCATCTGAACATGACCGCTTATGGGATGTTGTCAGATCCTCTATTGAACGCAGTGGTTATAAAGATTTGTATTTTAATCTTATTATCCTCCAAAGGAAGTACCTACATGCCTGTGATTGGTCAGTTATTTTCTCCTGAACTGCTTCCAGGATTATTTCTTTTTTAATATGAGATAGGGAGGGATATAACGTCAGTAATCGTAACCCTTGGAGTATCGAGGATGTACATAATTTTGATTAATTATTGACGTGTTGTGTCGCTTTTCCTTTATTTCGTAAAGATAAACATATGAGAATATAATACGAGCATTGGTAGGGAATAGACTGATTGGTCTTTGCCTCTAGATTTGAAATAAAACGTCAAAAACATATGTATCGTATAAGACCTGAAAAATCAATATTAAGTCTCAAGAGAATTGACAATACTGAATAAATAATAGAGAAGAAATCGTGACAAGAGTTCATAGAATGACGTAATCATTTCTATAAGCCACATTTCATTTTTTTTATTTGCAAAATTAAGAACTGTTTACACAAACAAGTCCATGTTTACCAGCAGTTTATACCTAATGTCTTTTCATTCAAATATTTCAATAGATTTTACTTTTTTAGAAAATACTTTTAGCTGAGAAAAAGAACATTTTCGTTCTTGTGCATTGATTTTTTCGTCCTTTAAAGTCATCCTTGGTGTATTAATATCATACCCATAATTGATTATTTTCCTGTCATGACGGCTACGTATTTCAATATATATAACAAGGTCATGTATTTTGATAATAACAACATTTAGACTAAATTTTCACTGTACAAACAAATCGGAAATAAAAGTTCACTTTCATATTCAAAAAGACTTTTTAAAGACATTGTTCACTTATCTTCAGAGTACGAAACTACGTTTAATGGGGTTCTTTAATATATCTACATGTATATATAGCTTGTCCTAAATTTCTGCGTGAAGGGGAGATAATCGAGCATACTATTAGAGCTGAAAATATCTTTAAATCTTTCAATTTAAGGGTCTTTTATCTTTCTCTTCCCATTTTGATACTATTCCATATATTGTCTTACAATATGATTTTAGAGACGACGAGTCTTCGAACCAATAGGTCAGCTGTAATATTAACATAGGCTTAAGGATAAATTAAAATGAATTGTTCGAAAAAGTTCCACCTCCCGGTTATTATGATGTCAGATGGGACTTATCGACAGTAGATCGTACTTTGCTCAAGTCGTTTTGGTGTTTCGAAACCCCGTGTATCCAGCAGTGTTATACATAGTCTATACATTTGTATATTGAATTTTAAGTGTAAACTTAACCACTTTTTAATTTATTAATTTTCCACCGAGGCTTTGCCTTGAGAATTAATTTTAGCTGTTACACTAGTGTTGAAACAAGTGGATTGGCTATATATGTGTAAACAGTAGGGAGATGATCAATATATTTTATCACTGTACACAGATCATGCATTTAACATGAACTCACGAAATCCGTGGGAGGTGGAGACAGCGATGATGTGTGTGTTGTTTCTATGTCTGATGCCCAATAGAGAGGTCCTAGATACAGCCACACAAAACCAAAATATTCATTATTTAAACATCGCTATATATATCCAAGTACATTAATTTTGTAGACCTTTTAAAACTGACTTTCCAATTTAAGGATTGAATCTTGCTTTGGTCGATTTTATGAGGTAAAAAGGAGGAAACTATGCCTACTTAAGCAAAAGTAGGTCTAGAATATTTTCTTGCGCGAAGACCGATGTTAACATACCTCTCAAATAAAAGCTCATTAAAATTATATGTGCCGTATCTAAGCGCAACTTTTGGCATGTTCATTTTTAATTAATCTATTGAAAACCATAAGGTTTGGTGAATTAAGCCATGAAAATCATTCAAATGGCTTCAGATGCCTTGTAGATAATAGTTACAACACAGAAATTATGTACTGTAAAAATGTTTTTTTATGACTAGTGTGTGTTTAGATAGAAACTTTCCTGTATAAATCACTTTATAATTACCAGTAACAACGTAAAATGAAATGAAATTGTAAACCACAATTTGGCTTCATGGTCTGAACGTAGGTACTCATTTCGCTTCACTACGGATGTACATATATGTATAAAGATGTTTGGCAATGACGCTAAAAATCATTGTCTGCTCTTATTTGTATTTGTAAAATGAAAACTAATGCATAGAAAGTACTGTAATTTTCAAGATGTTATAAGTAACTTTTGGTGATGGATAACATATTAAAATGTTATCTTTATATATGAGTATGAAAAATATGGCACATATGACTTTAAGTAGTTTCATTGAGTCAAACTTCAGTAACAATTGAATTATATCTCTATATATAAGGAATATTTGATAATGTATACAGATGATATATAATGAATATATGAAGTATGACAATTCGCTGCATTAATCGTAATAAGTTTATCATTTAGACGTTTATCCATGAAGAAAACAATTCAAAGATCAATTTATCGTTTCTGTAATGGTTATAAATGTTTTCCTTTCTATGAGTCAGTCTCACCTTCAGAGAGTAGGTCAATTTGTTATTGATTTTGATCAAATTTATGTCGCTTTCTTAATTCTCGATATCTCTATAACATGTTTACAACGACGAAGATTATTCATTTTAGTGGTCTGTGTCTACTATAAACAGTTTTAATTTCCGCGAAATGCAAATATTTGCGCAATATAGCGATAAATCTCAAATAACTCTTGTATAGTAGTTTTAAAATGTAATTTAAAAGCATAAATATGTTCAACAGACATTGATCGCGAATTAATGTTTACGCAAATATGTTGCAATTGATTATGCCACACACATTTAGTTGGGGGGTTAAATTTATGATAGAAGGGATTTCCAGTCAAACATGACACTTCAGATATTATCCAGAGTTAAGCTGAGAATAATTCTTCGGAATACTCACAGTGGATTTAGTAAAATTCTTATGTTTTTGGCTGTTTAACAAATGAATGTGAAACTGGTTAAAGTAGAGGCTCAACACTACCTTTCCGAAACGGTTTTTATTTTTTTTTCAAATTGGCTGATTGTTACATAAGTTTAGCTAACCATTAATGTTATACTTACCAATATCTTCTAAACGTTTTAGTAAAAATGATAAAAAAATGTTAATTATCATAACGCGGGACGTAATGTTTCCAGCCGGCGTCCTTATTACCGCGCGTCAGTTGACTAACACTGTGCCAGATGGCAAAACAGCGAAATGAAACTTCACTGTTAACAATATGTTGATTACGCAGGATATTTGACATTTGCTTGGTGTTTGATCCTCATCATAGACCATTGCTATATATTTTCTTATATAATAACTGTTTTTATGCATGCTCCACATAAAACTCGACACAAATGTGTGAATTGAAAATGGCCATCTTATAAAGATGATACCATCTTATATAAGATGACGGTTTATTAAAACTAAACCATGTTATATGTGTAAAAATCACATGAAAGTTATCTTCAACACATACAAAATAATGAAATGGTCATGACATTATGATAATTAGTACTCCATATTCAATTAACACATACATTGTAGCTGGAGCCTCTAAAATTGACCATTCCAATAAACATAGCTGTTCTTTCAAATAGAGAAAAATAAAGATAAAAAGCCAAAAATTACAAAATATTACAAATTAATTTCCCTTTTGTGGGGATTCGTCAGAATTACGCAAAAAGGTCAGCTTCGTCAGAATTACACCAAAATGACGTAAAAGAAAAGCTTGAATTAAAGGGTGGGATTTAAACTTTCCGAAATTGTAAAAAATAATCGTAAAATGAGGTGAAAATAATGGCGCCTGTGAAATTTTGTTTGCAGAGATGAAGCTTAATATATCAACCAATCAGCAATCAGTATTAATATAACAGCCAATGAGAGAGCGACTTATATTGGGCTCTATACAATGTAACTATTAGAGGCCACATAAAGGGTGCATATATATATGTCTTAAAACAGAAAAATACTAACTTAAGTTATCAATAATAATGGTATGTGTCACTGCATAAAATAAGCTATATGCATAGCTTGCATTTAAAAAAATCACTTTTTCTTTCGAAAAGATAGTAGGGCTTTTCGAACAGAACGTCACTTCACCTGACAACAGAACTTCAATATCTATGTTAAAAACAACTTTAAATGGCAATTCTACTAGCCAAATAGATATGAAAAATGAAATTGTTCACGAAAATATGTTTGTCAACAATATACCTTCGTCAATAGTATGTTTCTATCTCACTTCAGTTTTGTCGTTAATGCATTTTAAACGACTCATTCAAAGGGATGATATTGATTCCAGTTTTATTGTCAATATTTACAAGTTCTTTGGTCTGGATATGTTCCCTAATATCGCGCTATGGAATTAATATTTTAGGAACGGGAAGAGTGGTTGTTGACTTTTATGGACAGGTACGTCACATTTCCGACACAACTGACAAACTGTCTGTGGATATAATTATAGGACAAGGACGTAATAACATGCATATATAATGTATCGCCAGACGGTTGTACGCACGATTCTTTTTCAATACAGTATGTCCATGCATATTGCAGAATAATGTTACTCTTTATTAATTATCTATAAAATTATTGACTATTTTCAGCGTTGATTCATTACCAATCACGCGTATTAAATTGATAACATTTACTGTCACAAAATGTTATCAATATAGAAACAGTATATTCTTTCTAAGTCATCCTCGGAAATCAAGGGATTATATCACTGTCGTAATATCCACCCTGGATAATGTCATATCAAAACTGACGTCTCTGTTTGCAACAACGGACAAAGTTATTTTGGTCTTTTGATGTACATTAAAATAATTAAATAAAGGTTTATTGTGATTGTGAATGACTGTGTGACTTTGAAGTTTGGTGTCTCTCTCTACAATCTTCGAAGGAAGATTCTGCATGCCTGTGATTGGTCAGTTCTTTCCCTCCGTAACGCACTGCAGTTTTACAATGGAATTTTAGGGGTGGATATCACGACAATGAAAGTTACTCCCGGAGTATCAAGGATTCTCATAGATATACTAGTCGAATAGTGGTATTGTTTTTCTTTTCTCAAAAGTTTTTTATGATAATTGCAATAAATAAAATTCATGGGTGTTTGTCAATATATAATCTTGTTGGTTGGATGTACTTGTTTTAATTCAAGATACAGGTTACAACCTCTATACACTTAAAATTGTAATTATACAGTTGTTACGTTAGACTGACTACCAGGCCCCAAGTTATTGATAAGAGTTTCTCAGCCAAATTCTAATACTACACTTAGACTTTTAGTTTAAAACCTATAATCAGACATTGTCGCAGATACAAAAATTATTAATCCATATTTCCAAAATAAAAAAATAAAAAATCCAAAGACCTTTTTTCTTTAAAACTAAAATCATATGACTTAAGTATTTTTTTTTAAATAAATGATAAAAATAAATAAATAAATTCCACAGGAAGCATTTAATACATAAGGTTAGATAATAATCTACATATATATCAAATTGAAGTGTTCAATTCCTACATAAGACTTTAACAATATACAAAGCGTAGTCAAGGGAAACAACTCCGTTAATAGAGTTTTGTTCACTAGAGAGCCACTTAATGTAACGTAACCGAGTGTCAGGTCATTGCTTGACGCCACACCCATTGGAAGTAACGCTTCAGCTCTAATGGAAACTGGTGTAGAAAGAATTGTTATTTACAACAATTACAGTGCAAACGAAGATTAAACAGTTGCTATAAATCAATTGCTATCGATTTCAAAGAGAAATAAATGAATTTTTACACCGACTTGTATTGGTAATTGCACATTTACACAGCAAAAGCATTGAATGGTCAAGATCAATCCAGCTAGGTTGCGTGTTCAACAGCAAAGACTGACCACCTGACCCATAGTTTTGATAAGGATTTTTCATCTGAATTATAATACTAAATTATATCATAAAGATAAAAATAACAAATAAAGTTAATGCTTTTGATGAATTTAAATTATTGAAATTAAGGCGTGTTTTTAGCCATACTCAATTACTTATTCATTGTTTACAAAATATTTTTATTTATCGCGCATTGGTAGGATCTTTTCATCTTGAACGACGTCGGATTAGAACCACTTCATTGATCTAAGAAAATTATCTTTTAATTATAAACTACAATAAAAAATACATATGAAATGTACACGTGGTCAACATTTCATGTTTGCAAATGACAAAGTGATCTCCCTTGTGGTTCGGTATTGGTTATGACGTCATTGCTTTATGCGCAAAAATTTCGACGTTATCTCTTACAAGATATGACGCTAACACTCATAAAACATAAAGTAACGACCAGTACCTACTACACGGGCACATAACTTTGTAACATGAAAATTCCATCCGAAATTTTAAACACAGGAGACATCAGAATTGCGGCATAGTTGCAGATGTAATAGCGGCAGAGAAATTATAAATCATTTGCGGATCACACCGCGATTGTCCAATCGGATTACCGCGGAGAAATATCCTGCAATTTGAATATATATTTCTGAAGATTGACGGTATTACTCCGAGAAATTGCGATTGCGCGATTGTCATATTGTTTACCTGACGACACAGAAGAACTCCAAAATTTATTACCGGTAGTGCAGATGTGCCTTCTGGCAGCGAAGATTAATGTGGGCGAAACCTATTTGAATAAGTTTAAACGTCCAAGTACTAACTTAGAATGTTTCGGAACATAGATATCAAATACCACAGTTATAATTTTACAATTAGATTTTAAAAATAAAGTTAAAAGTAATAGCGCCCGCTCTCAATATTTAAACAAAAATATAATTCGTTGTGTCATAAACATTGCCCGGCGAGCTTAGATTCGGGTTGTCCAGCGAGAAAACAAAACTGCGTGTCGTGAAGTAAATATATGTTATGTTAATTCAACAATTTAAAGGAAGATTGATAAAATTTATATTTGTAAAACATACTATTACCTAATTGATGCCCCTTCGATAGCAAAACTTAAGTTCCTAATCACTAAATATTGTTTATATGATTTATTAGAATATTCAAAGAAAAGCCTGTTTGTTGAATTCGATAGACAAGAGAAGATAACCAAAATACTATAGACTTATTTCTTCTATTTTATACCATACAAGGACATTTTAAATGTAAGCAAATAAACCGACAATACTTTGTTTATTTTTCAGAGAAGATGTCTATTATTTATGATTATCTAACATTTGTTTACTTTATGTCTGTAGATATTTGTCTATATATCAGAATACACCCCACTATAACTTTAATGATATACCACAGTACGAAAAAAGAATGCGGTTTTATAACTCACTCAAAATATCTACCAATGCACATAAGGAATTTAAAACATTTCCCACTGGTAGGCTTTAGGACCGGTCTTCGATTGGCATTTACCAGAGGTGTTAATGTAAACAAAATTGACTTTACATTTTATTCGTGTGGTGACAAAGCCCTATTATAGAGAGAATCAATGGTATTGTTAGGGTTTAAAGTGCTATTGTGTATTACACAATAGCGGTAACGGCAGTGTTGTTACATTGTTTCGCATTCCGGTGAAGATCTATCAAAACTATAGACTAAGGAAAACAACTTACGATAAGGCAATGGAAATCGTTATGAAATCAAAATCCGTAAACATGTAAAGTTATGAAAGATTATTAAAAACAACGTAGATAACGCCATGAAAACAAAAAAAATGTAAATGAAATCAAAAACCGTAAACCTGCAAGGCCATGAAAACTTCTAGAAAACAACTTACGATATTGTCATTAAAAACTGCTCGAAGTACATGAAATCAAAATTCGTATACCTGTATAGCCATGAAAACTATTATAAAAACAACTTATGGTAAGGCCATACAAACTGTATAATGTACTAGTATATGGAATCAACATACCTGTAAGTTGCTACCGACCATGTCAAGGATAAGATGTTTTATCCAGTACACATTTCAGCATTACCTTTTACCTGATCATGGTCAAAGAACAATGATCCCACTGTTTATTGTTTATTTACAACACAATATGATTATTAGCTACGTGATATCTTACCTATGTGAAAGATCTTCTTTCAGATTGGTAATTCATGCAATATGGTCTTGTGTATTTTATTCTGTAAGCAGCCCGGATCGATAAAGGACGTATATAGGAGGTAGAGGCAAGTCTGAGTACCCTGAGAAAAAACACAATCAATGGTCTGTTACAAAGCAATTTAATAAATCAACGCACTTTGAAAACATATTTCAATGTACGTTAAATATGGTCTAGATGCAACGCTTTTTAAAAGATATTTTCTTTCATTTTGCATTATGCTTGGATAAATGTCGTTTCCCCCTTTTAAAATCAGTACATAAGTAAAATGTAACTATTGGTGTTCTGGGCCCTAAATACGTTAGATATGTACAGTAGTTGCAATTATCATATCAATGGAATTTACACGAACATCATAGAGCATGTACGTGTAAATATCCGTGTACCAGATCCAATAAGCGCCCTGTGCGTTTTAAATTTAACTAAACCATGTTAATTGTAATAGAATAACAATTGGACTAGCCTTTAATTAATTAATTAATTTAAAAAGTATTACACCAAGTAATCCATAATTGCAAAAGTAAATTAAATAAAAAAATGAGGTTTTCATATTTAAGTCTGCATTCAATTCGAGGGCTGTGGAATTGAGGTCCACAAAAGGGGCGATTAATACGGTAATTAAAACACGTGAAGCAGGTTACGACAAGATAGTTATTTAGATACTAAGTCCACTTACAGTGTGTTAATAGTATTATATTAGGATAAAGTAAGTTAAGTGTGATAATAAAGGAATTGGCAACTTTAAATATCACCGTGGCGTATCTAGAAATCAATATTTCGTCACCAACTGTTGTTCCAAGATTGATGAATTCACAATATGTTTTATCGTTGTAGTGTCACTACCTAGCAAGTTACCACATATTTTATAAGTTGGGTAGAAAAATTAATAATCATTACGGGCACCAGGATTAATTCTCATATATTTTGTGTATCAGACATTTCATTACAAATTTCTTTTTAGAATATAATGTCTTTATGAAACTGCCTACATTGCATGTGTATATTAAAATTTTTCTTTTATTATGTTTTTGTTTGTTATTCTTTAATTAAGTCTGTTTTAAAAAGAGGACATATGCAGGTTTCATTCACTCACTTAAATATTAAGGTCATCGTTCTATATTATGCCCCAATGGGTAACACGTTAAACTCTTCGAGATATATTTCGAAATAAATGAATTACCTCCACAATCGTGAATTGACGTCATTGTATCGTAGCATGGATATGATCTGTTAAATCTTAAGGACCAAAGCTGAGAAATTATGGATGACGTCATGTCATAAACAAATAAAAACTTCAGAAATGTACGTGATAACCAAAACGATAGATGATAAGGGATATTTTTAAACCGAATTGTCTATTTTTATGATGATTGTCTATAAAACACTGAATGAGAAAAACGCACATATAGTAGCGTTCATACAAAGAATAGTTAACGGTGATAAATGAAATTTCAAAAAATGATTTTTTCGTTGGCCAGTATGCTATATTACATAATCATTTTGATTGCTAATGTTTTTGACGGAAATGTTTAAAAGGCGAGGCGATACTTATAAGACCGTTATAAGTAATAGCCACATGGGTATGTGGGTCTCTATCACAGATAAGTGAGATAACAGAATTTGTGATAAACTATATCATGATCAGCTGATCATGAATGGACAAGGAAAACATTGACTCACTGTCACACACGTTACGGGTATGCATGTACCACTCGCTGTCTGTGAAAAACTGTATTGGGTAATAATATGGATACCCGTAAAAGTCAGAGCATGTAATAGCATATCATTCACACTATAATCTGGTATATCTTAAAGGTATTCCTGGTTTAATGTTTTACTATGCTTTGAGGAGAACTGGTATATGTACTGCCCGGCTGTTGTTCGATTCGTTTAAAATAACATTGATTAAATTGAGGTTTTGATAGGCAAGTTTCTTACGCTAAAATCAATATAAAAAATATCCGATAAAAGATTATATTATAACTTTTTCCTGTTTATAATAAAAATACATGCAACAATCATAACGATTGCGTGAATTCAACATTAGAAATTTTTCAAAAGTCAATTTTTCGCTAAAATGTAATTATATTAACAGTATATACCGGATAGATAATTATTTTTGCAGTGGTACTATTTTCGCGATTTTTCGAGTAGTTGTTATGATTGTGAAAATTAATATTTAGAATGAATGACTTTTATCATATGTACTACCGTTATAGACAGATCGTGGAAATTAAAAACAATTGATTTGTTTTGTTTTTTAGTTTAAAAAATCGCGGAAATACCGGTATATATGCGTAATATATTATTGTTGCTGACTGTCGACAGGACAAACATACCAAGGGAAGTTAAACTTATTTCAGTGGTTGCCTAGCTACTTCAACTGATTTATCATGATGGTCAGTACACTTTCGGAACGTCAAATATATTGCGTTATACAAAAACCATATCAATAATTTACAACCCAAATCTATATCTCAGGTGTTTCCTTGAAAACCCCATATTATTTACAAAAGCACAAGATTCCCATGTCCAACTTCATTAGATTAAACTGCTATATGTTGCTTTTAAAATACGCTGACCACCAATCTCTAGAATATTAAAACAATCGCTAAATGCTCGATAGTTTTTGTCTTGGCGTTATGTCTGTTTCTAAGTTTAAAACTAGATTGAGATAATCTTATATTGGACCACTGCTGAGAAAATCATATTAACAACTTTGTGTGGTTGCTTGTGGTCAGTAGGAAATCATTATTTTTTTATTATAATTGAAAGACACATGTTTATAAAAATAGAATATAAATACCGAAAAAAACAGTTGATATTCCCTTTTCTGTATACTTGTCTTTAAAATAAAATATACAAGAAAATAACACACACGACACTACACAGCTCAGGAGGCGACACAGCACTTATCTAGAATAAAAGTAAAAACAATCCATAAGTAAAACCCGTCTATTCAATGTACATGTACATTGAAGTAACGTTAATTCCTTGTTTCGTTTTTATGAACGCATTTCTTGTTTTGGTGATGACCTTGAGGATTAATCTGAGTTCTAATTTATGTCTCAACATGTAGATATTGAATTTTCTATGCCATGTTTCATAACAACATCGAGGTATTGACTGTTTCAAAATATGTGACGTAATTTTCATATAAACATCGAGATATTGTTGAGAATGTTTCATATCATGTTTCATATAAACATTGTTTCATATATTTCATATAATCATCGAGATATTGAATGTTTCATATCATCATCGAGATATTAAAGGCCCACTACCTTTCCGAAACGGCTTTTAATTTTTAAAATGGGAATGTAAAACAAGATCAATAAGTTTGTAGAGTCCTAAAAATTATTATCTTACCGTTAATACTACATTTATCATCACCTTCTGAACGATTTGATTAAAATAAATAAAATGTTTATTTTCATAACGCGGGTCGTATTATGTTTCCCGCCGTCGTCCTAAATACCGCGCGGTAGTTGACTATCACTGCGCCAGACGGCAAAACAGCGAATTGACTCTCCACTGTTTTCATATACATATGTATTACGCAGGCAATCTTGCATATGTTTGGTGTCGTAACCTTATTTTAGATCATCGGTATGCATTTTCTGGTATTATTCATGTTTTTTTTAAGAAACCTTTATATTTTGCTACGGAAAGGTAATGGGCCTTTAAAAATTTCATATCATCAACGAAATATTGAAGATATTAAAATGGGTAGTGGTCACAAGAAAAAATACCATAGTAAAAGTGGAGTTTTACTTACTACAAAGTGATTTCCTATTTTCAACATTTTCGGATGGAGGTCAGCTTGGAACAGAAACTAAGTCAGTATACCTTAAACTTAATTATACATGTCAAGGTCAATAATGGATGACAATTGACATAAATGAAGTGTTATGTATATATGTACTACAGTGCGCTATATATAACTGTGTGTCGCATATTATCCATACTAATACCACGGCATCATCATGATAAGTAATTAATGTTTCCCTTTTTTTAATTAAATCTGATTATAAGGTAATGAAAACATTATCTTCCTCTTAATTCTTTTATAAATATTAATTCAAATAATAATCATTCATCTAATATAAGGTTCCTCGGGGTATACTTAATTAATTACTATATTAAATAACCTAATCATGGTTAAATTCATGTAATCTCGATTTATTTTTATGTATATGTGTTCATATTTACATTGATTATGTTGAACAATAAAGTTCTACCATCAAGTACCTGTTTATTAACATGTATATGCATATAAGGTCCCAGGGCATACAGAGAAAATAATCAGTAAAAACATTACATGGTGTTATCATTGTTGAATTAACTAAATCTGAATTAATTTCAATGTATTATTTTCGTATTAACATAAATTATGTTACTAGATAAGTGAATTATAAATCTTTAACACCACATAACAGTTTATTTACATATGTAGATTTTTTTCTGATAACTATAGCCGCATCGAACGTTGCATTATGTAAATTAATAAAGCAATTCATGGCGAATGTTACATTACATATAATCTTGTATCAGAACGTTACGTATAGTATCTGTTATTTCACTTTATTACATCAGTACTGTTCATGGATAACACACCTGTTCTTTTGAAATTTGCATTTATTGGTTTGATCAAATAATGATTTTGCAGATCTGTGATTTTGACATTTTAATGGGCATATAAAAATAGAAGTGGTGCAGGCTTAAAAATCAACATACTATTTCATTCATACTTTTTTCATGGAACTTTTGATGAATAACTTGGTCATTATTTCGTAGATATCGTTTACCAAATGCAATTTTAAATGACAAAATTCATATGCTGAAGTAAATATCTGTTTACCAATGACTGCAAATAAAATAAAATAAAATCGCCAAAAGAAAACGGTTATCCAATTAACATTCAGAAAGTATGATTCAGTAAAATCCCCATGAACAGAAAAGCATACCGTCAAACCTAATCAAAACGTTAACAGCGTTGTTCTGCCGGCGGTGTAACATCTTTCACTATAGAAAGTTGTGATTTGACTGCTGCCGGGAAATCTAATTTAAAGAATAGTCATTGTTAATTTACGTTATGGTCACCTTAGTAAACTCTATGTCGGAAGTTAATTGCGGTACAGTATATGCTAACCGTTAACAATACATGACCTCATCTGCCCCAGTCAGCTATTCTAATACATGAACAAACTCATTAATGAGCTATGGATATTACGCACGAATTAAAAATATAAAATGTTATAATGGATTGGTTTGGATTATTATATTTCAGACCTATACTAACCAGTGTCATTTAAGGACGAACTCCCGTGTGTGTGGTTTCTTGTGTGTGTGAAGTGCGTGTTTTGGTAGACTGTGGTATATTTGTGTTGTGTCTTCTTGTGTGTTGAGTTGAGTAGGTTTAACGTACCGTCACGTAATCGTTTCCAGGTCCGTGAAAAGACAGAAAGTTGAGTAGGAAGAGTAAAGCATGCAGAGAAAGTAGTGAATATATATATTAATTTGGAGAACGACTCCTAGATCCTAATAGGTCCTATCTTGGCATCATCTATCAGTAACTAGCGCAACTCATCAAGAACAAAATTCAATGTGACACTATATGGGTTATATAACAAATTTCATTTGCTATACATTTGGCTTATGATCTACTCATCAGAAATTTCATAAACCAAACTCGCGCGATAATTAACTATAGTTATATGTAAACTTCTTAATAAGAACTCCGTTAAACTTTGTAAACCTTGAATTAAAATATTACAATTCCATTCACTCAAAAACTAATAATGTAAACGTGTGTGTTTTGTGAATGTTTAATTTCGCAATTTCATGGTGTTATTATTTTCTTAATTTATAAACTTTCCTAATTTTAACGACAATATTTATACATGCACAACATATCACTCACGTAAATCTTCACGTTTTCAGTATTAATTTGACAGCCCTTTATCTTGTTAGATATAAAGTTAATAACGGTGACCTCTATTGCTAGAGTCATAATTAAAGCACGTACAATTTCTTTCATGACCTAATTAATATTTAAGTAATACAATTATTGGATGCAGTTCCCATTCACCAGTTCACCAATATAGTGATCCCAGCTGTGTGTGTGTGTCATGTGAACTTTGCCATGACTATCGATAAACAATGGAGCGGAACGTTCCAGTTTTACACTCGGGTATTTAAATCAGAGACACAGAGGTTATCCAATATAAAGGCTGTCACTGGTGCGGCTGTGCAGAGAACTACCAGGCGATATACCGAAGGTTTAACTGTAAGGTAGCTTCTGGAACTCTCGGACATTAGAATCCAGTTATACTGGTGAAATAGGGGAACTACTACCGGACATTATGCTGAAAACATCAGTTAGTATTCACAGACTGTTCATCTTGTGTTAAGACCAACTGAGTACACTATTTCGAGAATAAGACGTTTACGGTAGTCAGAGTCAATCTGGAGATCGAAAAAACATAGCATTTTTTTCGACTGAAAATATAGATTATAAAGGAAACGAATATATATTTGGAAAAGTACTACAGTGACAGTCCAACAAGATATTGAAATAACTAGATATATTCGTCCGAATATATAGTCTGTAAAGGATTGTATTGAAGTTTGAACCCACGGGACACAGTACTCTGAAGCAGAATGTTGAACGATTTCTGAGAGAAATCAGGAACGAAAGCATGTATTTTATATGAAACGGATTAAGACAAAATTCTAAAAACAAAAAAATGGGACCAAAATATATAGAGGAATCATACTCTTCATTTGCGACAAAGTATGTTTCGCAAAACACAGAAGCTCTAAGGAGAGTATTTGTAGCAATGCTCTACTTATTATCAGCTCATGTCACTTCATGTGTTGCGATAATTTACGTAAACGACCGACTGCCGGATAGAGGTAAGCATCCACCCCTTCCGGATCTGATTTTAGACAATCTGCCTTACGTAAAATGGGCGAGCCAAGCTTCGGAATATTGTTTAGCTTTGGAAGTAGTAATTGGGATTGGTGTTATAAGTCTACACAAAAACAAGCTACAGATTATCCACAGACTTTGCATAGTGCTTGGTACCATGTACTTGCTCCGATGTCTTTGTGTACTTGTCACGTCACTTCCGGTTCCGGATATCAACAAAAAATGCTTCCCTGTACCGGAAGCTGATACATGGAACAAACTAAAACGCGCATTCGACCTATACACTCGGTTTGGCCTTAAAGTAGTTGGCGCTGAAACCTGTGGAGACTATATATTCAGCGGCCATGCGACACTTCTCACTACCTTGAATCTTTTTGTGAATGAATACGCTCCCAGATCTCGCTGCTTCATCCGGGGCATCACTTGGACATTAAACATTGGAGGGATGTGCTTTATTCTGTTGTGTAGAGGCCACTACACAATTGATGTCATTCTTGCATTTTATTTATCCTACCAAGTTTTCACCACATTCCATAGTTGTATTGTTAAAGAGCGTACAAGTTCCTTTCCATGGAAATGTGTAGACTATCTAGCGGAGTTTTTTAGTAACAGTAATGAAAATTTGCCAGAGGTTGAAAAAAGTATTGTTTGACAAAACGACTGTCTAGTAAAAAAATATTTATTTATTTGTTTCTTTTAATAATATATTGCCATTTTATGAATAGTGAATATGGTGCTTGGACTATTTATTTATATAATACGTAGTTAATAGTAAATTATTAATCAAATAGTTCAAATATTTTCTGAAAATGTTTGCTATGAAATAGTGTTACTATAGCAGTATAGACAATGAATTGGTTGTATCTAGTGTTGTAGAGGTCATAGGTCAATGTGGTGCTGCCGTTTATTCTTTACGTACAATGTATGAGAAATTTGCTCATGAAGTAAATACTAGGAGAATTTGCCAAAATAAAAACTAGTATTAAGTCATGTGATTATTATTCATTACGATAATGGTTATTCCACATACCCATTGTTACATGGTATTCCATTGTAATTAAGGTAAATCACTGATTGGGTATTATAGTTATTACAGGTATTTATAAAATCTGAACTGACCCAGTTAATTTTTTTTTTATTTCAATCGATTGTAATCAGAGACAGTATATATACACTGTATAAATAATCCGGCGGTGTAGTTAAAACAGTCATTGTAAAATATGGATAAGCGTTCCATAATGTGAAAAGAAATCGCGTGGGCTTACTTATTTCTATATCAGAAACGTCCAGTATGGTCTTGAAGTGTGTGAACGAGGAGTTGTTGACATAAAGCATTGGCTAACTTCTGTGGGACAAACATACGGGTCAATATCGTGGTAAAGTGTTTAACATGTCGGTCTGTACCTAAGATACGAACACAAACTAATGTCTGACCTAGCCAACACCCAATATTTGTAATATTTGAAATATAAATATGGAAAAATTTATTCAATCTAAACGAGCATTTATTTTAAGAACCGGTATACAATATTTACAAAAATGATATTGCACAAAATTTGTTTTATTTCTATTTTTTCGCAAATATCCTGATTTTCCCACTAATCGATTAACGAGGATCTAATTTCTCCAGTCTATATATTTGAATATAAGTATATGACATGTCATAGTTTAACAATATGGTTTTGTGCGTCCCCAAGTTAGAAGGCATCACGTCATCTTTGGAATTAAAATCAATGTTTTCGCACTTGAAGATAGATAATGAGTGCCATTTTTCCTAATATTATCATATATCTCAAAAGATAATTTTTATTTAATAGCTGTGCTTTAACGTATAACCTTGATATCTTTTGTTCATTTTTGACATTTGGTATTTTTTTTTTAATTTTTGCTTTAACCTCTATAGGATCATGAATGTTATGAATAATGAATAGGTTGGCAAAAGGTTACGTCAATATCAAATTTTGAACAGTGAGTGCACAATGCTTACAGTAAAAACATTTCAAGCACCAGCTTCAATACTGAAATGTAGATACATGTACATTTGTATATATATCGATGAATGTAAACCTAGGGTTGAACTAAGATATGTGCAATATTGCTTTAGGCTGTGAAACGTACATACAACTGAATGGTTGTTCAATATTGATAGACCATAAGTATTGTTGAAGCTAAATGTCTATGCCTACATAATGAGCGATCCCACCACAAATATAGGTCATGTTTAAACATGAGACATGCCCTAACTGGAAATTGGTCAATAATTAAGAAAGGTCATATCGGTATGCGATCTAAAATACGATTTCAGCACACAATAGGGAATGGACCACTATTGATTACTGTTTAATGGTCATACAAAACAGGTTATTGGCAACATTTACTTTTCAACAACATGTCCCATGTTTCAAATGGATTTACAAATTTATCAGTTGCATTACTAGTTTCTCTTTGGCAATGAAGTTTATTCTGCATATTGGATCACTGAATACAAGATACAAGAATTTTTTATTTAACGTCGCATATTGAGTAACTAATCAACATTAGCTCAGTAGAGTTGTATAACAAGACAATGTTTAAAGACAAAACATTGAAACTAAAATAAAACACCACATATCATGACTGTGAGTATCACATAGGTTAATGTTTAATACTAGTATATCACACATGTATTACTAAACAAAAGATATAAAAACACATAGAAAGTGTATTGTACATATACATGTATATGCTAATATAGCAAAGTGTAAAATTTGACAGGATATATACACTTATAAAGTGTGAACTAAAAGGGATCCATAGAGATTAAGAATTGATATACATTACGGACCTTGCAGTGTTTCCCTCTGGTGAAAGAAACGGAAATCCATTAATAAAATCAAGTAAAAGCATAGATGCCGCAAGAATCGTTATGAAATTAATGCAAATATGATAATGCATGTAATAAGGTAACTAAAAAGTAGACGGAAATATAACGTTATAAGATTTGAGTTGTTTTGGTAAAGACAAGAAATGTGCTTGGATGCATATGAAACTTTTTAGCTCAATGAAAGGCAATTTATCAAAATTAAGTATTATGTAATGTAAGATCTGCCAATTGCGAACTCTAACCTACTTTCGTAAAAAATAACATATAAAATATATAAGTACGGGATGGAGACATTGCTTATAAAATACCATGTACGTATTGCTCAGCATATCTTTCAATCTCAACTAGTATATTACTGTCTTATAAATATATATGGAAAAATAACGAAGTATGTCCTTGTGTACCAAAAATAAACTTTACAAATATTATCTTTGCCTCTTTGACTTAAACAGCATAATGAACTCATTGTGCTCATAAAGGTCTTGCTGCATTCGCCTTGCCTGAAGGCGGGCTGATTTTAACATTAATACACAGAGCTGTGAACAAAAAAGGGAAAACGTCTTTATGTACCAAACTTTAACTAATTTTACAAATATTCTCAGATTCTAAGATTAAAATGTGATCCGTTGTGCTAACAGTTCTTGTTGCGAGGACCTGTTGTCTCGCCTCCGGGCGGGTTGTTTCGATCTTCGTGTAAATTTTTCATCGCTCGTTATGGTTAGTTAAGAGACCACGTCGATTAGTTCGGAAATTATCATGTAATCGATATATTGATTTCAACTGACAGATCATTAAGCATATTTAATGGAAAAGACATTTGTCTGTGTAACCTATATATACTTGTATATAAGTATGTACCAATCGTATTGATAATTGCACTATTTGCCCTCTATGTCCACTTAAGTATGCAAAATTGGCTTGGTACAGGTAGCATTATATGATCGACTAGGTATTCATAAATAAGTGTAATGTGCAATCCTGATTTCTTTCTGGCCTTGTTCATCAAAGTTAGGTATCATTTAATGTAATAAATGTACATTATACTCTGGTTCTGGAAATATTTTCTGAAATATGATCGATAGTTTCATAAAGCCAGTGTATTTGATATAATATAAAAATCTCATTGCCATATATACAACCTCCTCCAGTGTTTGTCCGACGTATGTCGGGGTTACTCGCTATTTTAAGAATTACACACACATTACATTACGTTGCAGACAAATATACTACTTTTAATTATTTTCAGATAATCCAGTAAAGATTGCGACTCAGTTGTTATAACTTACTCCTTTTATCATTTTGGTTGATAAAAAAGAAGAAAAACAAAAACCAAGTAATAATCGCACTGAAAATGCCTTATATATTGCGTGATCCATTCAACAAATAAATGAAATGTCAACAAGAGTTCAGCAATTAGATAATGCATTTAGTCACATGGTTGAAATATAGTCCTAGTCAAATCCCACCTATCAGAAGTTGAATTTTCGTATAGAATGTAAATTATTTTTTTTCGCGTGCGATTCATTTTCGCATATTTTGAGAACAATAGGAATTTGCGAAATCAAATCGTCGCGATATTGTTTCAAACATATGTAAAATAGAACTATTATAGTTCAGATCGCGAAGTTGAGTCGTTCGACGCGAAAACGCGATATTAAGTCACCGCGAAAATCAATTAATTGACAGTATACAGTTGTTGACTAGGATTGAGGGCAACAGATGATTTGTTGAACCCGACGACAAACTGTTACAGGGTTGTTTGAGGGTCCAACAAACCATCTGTTGCCCAAAAACCCAGTCGATAACTGTTTTGTAATATCCCATTGTGACCTCACTCCGGTCCAACAGCACATTTTTACAGTCGATTTTAACAGTTCTTTAGACAGCTCGACGGAACAGTCAATTTATTGGAATTTTTGTCAATAGAGTTTATATACAATTTTATATTGGTATAACAATATATACTGTGCATTATCTATCTCACGCTCACATTAACTTTTTTACATACCTAAATAACACTTTGTGCTAGACATGTCCTTTAACTAACGCTGACACGAAGCCTTGGCAGGTTAAAAACATATTGTTAGACAAGGAATATTGGATGTAAATTGAATGCAAGTTACCATAAATCAATTATAGACCTTTGTTGAAGTTAATGCAGTGTAATGTCAACCTGGTAAAATATTAGTTTTGATCCTGTCCAGTTAGTGTTAGGCCATATATTAGCTTCAACAAAGGACCATGATTTGTTAGATGTGATGTTTGTTTCAAAGGGTCGATTGCGTTATTTGACATGCTAAAATTACGAGACGATTTTCCAGACAACACCTTCCAGGAGGAACTTTGTGGTTTTTGATGTCCCAATTAACGGCCTCGAAGACTCGAAACATCTTGATAGGTGGTATTATTGACTCGGTCTGGATAATCTGTGATAAGGCAGCTGGTCCAAGTGGTTCGTGTTCCAATGAAGTATGCTAATGGTAGCGGAGTGATTATCTTAAAGCAAATATGTCCATATAACGTGCGATTGAAATCAATAGCTCGGAGTAATAGCAAACATTAGAAACATATTAGATATATTAGACTCTGGTCTTAATATTCTGGTTTCTACATTTTAATATTAATATAGATCGAGTTACCTCCCTTGCGGGTAGGTAGTCGTTGTGACGTCATTATTTTGTGAGCGTATTTCACGTAGTTTTATCATGATAAGTATGACGTTACACTTGCAATAGCATGACATCACAATTATCACTTAGCGCTACGAAATCTAGTTGAAAGCCAATCGGAATCAAGAAAGGTAGGAGTTGACCAAAGACAATCGCTGTAGTTGAACGATAACCAATTGCTATGGAACATGCAACATGTAGTGCTGGGATAAACGTATGTTGCAGTTTACATCTTCGGGACTTCAGGACAGTTACCATATACCTTCCTTGTCAAGCTTCAATCTATTCAAACAGCGACATATGGTTCTGAATTTATAAATATACTGAATATTATTAAGCAATTTGATATAAGATATACCACGTAAAATCACATATCTAAATATCAAACTTTACAGTTACTCATTGATACTTTGTAGTAGGTATTGGGTTTCATCGATTTTAGTTTCTGTTTTAGTCCCCTTCAGCCAATACGTTGGTACATAAGAATCATTGACAAAACGGTTCATTACATAATCCACCTGATATCCAATGTCTTCGCCCATGTTGCATACATGTACGTCACTAATGCAATATAGCCCGGAGCGTTTTTATTGACTGGAAATCCATTGTGACGTCACGACTTGACGTCCTGATTCGAGGTCTTGATGGCAAGATGGCGGCTTGTGATGCTGATAATCTTCAAACTGTAGGGTGCTGTAGTTTGTGAAAAAATTTTTTGTCTCCGTTGGCACTCATTTAAGTCCCATATATTTACTGACTTAATTACCTGTACATATTGTTATAATGCTATTGATATTTGATGTTTTTAACATCCGGAATAATATTATAGGAAATAGCTTAATGATATCTGACAGTCCGTTCATTTCTTAAGATTAGACCAGAAAATTTCGACGGATTCGAATTGCGAACATTCTAGATACTGGTCTATATATATATACGATAATTACATGATCTGTTACAGTATTCAGAGAAACATTCGGCATTGACCCGAGACACGAAACCATTGTATGAATATCGTAACCTGTTTATTGATTCGGTAACGTAATATTCAAAGTTGAAAGAGTGAGTGTACTTTTGTATCGACACAGTTATTCACATAGTATCTTACTTCTGATAATACGTTACCATTGTCCACAAATAAATGTTTTATGTGTACCATATGCCAATATTCATTCATTTATCACACTTACAGTTTAGTAAATCTAGCACAAATGTATATATATGCATGTTATATATAATTTTAGCATGTATCAATAAGGAGGTTTTTTAATCTGCTTAACAACCATATGACAGGTGTGTAAAGTGTATTTAATATACAAGTTTGCACTTTGTTGTGGCTTCCTGTGTTTGTTTTTGATTTTATTTATGATTACCTTGTTCACCTGACTCAGATATGGACATTTAGTCGTGGGAGGCCAGCGCTGTACTGTTGTAGGTCTCGCCTCTCAGTTGGGGACAGGTCAGGAATTTAGAACGTGAAGAGGTGCAATTACAATCTAGCCAGTGGTCCAGATAACCGAAACCCACAGACACTGTAACCAGGCCTAACGGTAACCTTATTATGTATAAGCATACACCCCAAGAAACGGTAACCATAGAAACATTAACGATGCATCAACAACATCACGATATATTTAGGTTATCTGAGAAACAGTTACCATAGCAACAATAACTCTATGAAACGAAAATCTTGGAATTATTAACTTTGAAAAACATAACCTTAGAAACACATCAAGTAAAACGGTAAAAATTAGAAGCATTAACCGCCAGACATGGGAACAAACAGAAAAAGACTCAAGTAGAGCATCTGAACCATTGCTGAATCATTTAACGTTTAAATAGAAAGAAATTCGTCAGAGTTGTTCAAGATTACAAGTCGACAGATATTGCCGCGATTTTATTTCATCTGGATAGAAGTTTATGGACATGTATTAAATCTATAAACAAGATTTTCCTTTCCTGAAAGCTAGGTCGTTAACGGACAGAGTCAATAGTTTAACCAATCAACTTAGTCCTGAGAACGGGATGTCCTGTTCATGTTACATTATTGCCAGTACTGTGACGTCGCATTTCAATTCTGCATCATAATATTAAAGAATTGTGCAGTGAGTTCAAATGTTGATATTTACTGCAAGTTTACAAGCCCACTCTTGGTGAACATATGCTAGTAAAGGTATAACCACTTCAGACATTGACTGGAGAGACTGCATTTTAACCATACTTTTTAGCCAGGTCTCTTTTTTAATTTTTGATTTGCTTTGTGTATGAAATGAAAATTGAATCATTCTCCAATTTAAAGGCGGTTTTTGGTTTTGTCACATTCAAAACAACTTTCCAATACCCCTGTCACTTGAATATATAAGTCAAGTTTAAACTAGTCAATGTATAACACACTGTCTCATACATTTGTGTCGCCTTATAGGACGTGTCGTTGACGCAAATATAGTTCAATAGGCATTTATAGGACGACGCAATGAAAACGTTATCAGTTATACATTTCTAAGCTAAATCTAGACGGAACGCATGCTTTTATATGCTTAGACCTTATCCGTGCACCATTGATATGCTTATATGACTTTGTTTAAGCTGTGATAGAACGGGTTTCTATCATTGTTGCATTTATTTGTACATTTATTTATTTGTTATTGCATTCTTTTAAGTCTTCACTTCAGTGATCTGTTTATGTATCTTTGACCCAAATTCAAGGGAATACCGTGAGAACAGGTCTTATGGTTTGTTCAAGCTGTTTAGCAATCACATTCATCAACCTAGTTGTCCTCATTATCACCCCGATTGGTACACGTGGGAGGTGTTTATCAGTCAGTTGAGCCTTGTATGTATTTAAGCGGGAAGTTATATTTAGTGTGTAGGTGGGTTGTTGTAGCAACGGTTTCACCTAAATATGGTGCTCTGTCCGGACTTTGACCAATCAGTGGTCACTTTGGGGTACTGGGTTGATGAGTTGTTATAAAAGGGGCTGCTTCTAAGGAAGCTTTGGTATTGACTAGGGAGATGGGTTAGGGAGCAGAACCACGGTTGTGCACTGTCAACAGTGCAACACTTTCAGGGTCTCTGAACTACCATTTGGGTTTATACTTAGAGCTATGGCTAACAAGGGTTTGTGAGTACTAGGGGATTGTCAGGGGCTTAGGGCTTAGATATCCATTGGATACCTAGCTCACACAGTGTAGTAGGGGATCGTCAGGGGTTTAGGACTAAGGCGTCCATAGGAAACCTATTTACACAGTTAGTTATGTCTCTTAGAGATGGGAACATTTGGTAGGTCGGTTGTCTCCCGTTAGGTGGTTTTGTACTGTGTGTGGGAACACGTAGCCTTGGTCTTGTTGTATTGGGGTTTCACTACATATACGATGACTGTATGCTTATCAGGCACTATAATATTGTAAATATATTCTTTATCAATTCTGTATTACTTGTCTTTATATAATAAATAGTTACTTGTACCTGTATTTACCTAGTTGAGTTATTGGATTAGTATCTGTGATACAGGCCTGTAACCTGTGGAGGAAACGGGATCCGGAGAGGATTTGTGACGACTGTGGACTCTGTTATATACTAAAATACTATATACGATCACGATTTGGGACTTAACCATATAACGGGAGCTACAGTCGGATCGCCCCTTCGGGTCCCTTGGGAAACCCTCCTTATTACAAAGCAATGAACAGAGCATTGAGGCGTTGTTATTGGTAATGTGTCAACAAAATTGATGACTATGGATAATACTTAAGTGAATGGCTCTCTAGAGTCATTGTGTTACATTCGTTCATGATATATAGCTGTCATATCGACCATAGCTTCAGTCTATAATGTATCGATTTAAAACTATATTTAAATCATCATGTCGATTTCGTCTATCAACGTGTTAAAAATAGAACAAAGAATTATCAGACAGGTTAATTGTATAGTAAAATGTATAGTGATGTTCAATATTATAACCTTTCTCCTAGAAGTGGTGCATTCGAAACTAATATAGGCCATTCAGCTGGACAACGGCAAATTTGAAATGAATTTTCCATTAACCACATGACATTCATTCTTCTATAATTACCAATTTAATGCAGTTCAATGTTTATATTTACATTGATGACTACTTTAGAACTAAATCTGGAGAAAGTGTGAATCCAATAAACATTTCAAGACATTTCGTCAATACAGAACAGCCATTTTAACAGACATCTTCCATGATCACTGGCACGACAATTATAACTTCACAATGATAATGACGTCGAAATCAGCAGACAACAGTTCATGTAGTGAACAACGTCAAATGTGTTTAGTAAAGTTACAGTGTACATAGTGGGTTTGAAGTGATGTCAATATAACGCATTTAGAATAGCACTGTGTATTCATCCAGTTCCCAAAGTATTTCAGAATGTTTTACGGCGAAAATTTCGGTGACTGTGAAAAGTCATGAAAATAAAAAGTTATTGCGTGTGAACGTAATACTTCTGTCATGCCATGCATACTTTTGCGTTCTCAAGGAAAAGTATTGCGTTCCAAACTTTTGCTTTCGCACACAAGAACTTTTTATTTTTCATATCCTTTCCCAGTCACCTTAGAAAATAGTACAAAACTTAACAAATAAAACAATGGCCGTAGTATCACGGTTTGTTAACATGTTTTTATGATCAGCATCATGTTAACAAACAATACAACCGATAAACAACAAGTACTTTAATCTTTAAACACTAATCTAACCATATTATTCAAGGTAAGAAATCTGTTTCGATAACCATAACAAAGGTACTATTTGATTCAAAGTAAAGATTTTCTGGCTCATTCCTTGAAATGTTCAATATTTACACTGTAATTGATTTCAAATATCGTAGGAGAAGAGACATATTTTTCTATAAAAAGGATAGTTTCTGCTCTGCTCCTGCTTAGCGCTCAGAATAAACTAGAACCACTGGTTTGCTTGTTATGAATATAATGCGACCGGATGAGTTGTGCTTGTTCGGTGTAGGCGGCAGGATGCTTCAGTGAGATAGCATTATACAAAAAAGGGAAAGGATCACACTATTATACGGATACATAACACGGATATACCGCAGTCTCCAAAAATCATAGACATTCAAAATAAGTTGTTCATATGGGAGGCCGTCCGTAAATGATCCTGGATGTTGATAGGAGATAACACTACAAAAAAGCAAAAGTTGCTCTTTTGCACAAAGGTAATAGTTAAACTACTAAACCAAACCAGGTGCGTGGAATAGCAGGTCGATATTACTTTATATATGTAGTCACATTAAGTGGGTACATATCAGTCGAGTAGAGTAATGTTGTCTTATGGTAAATATATATACATATTTACCTACCTACGTCTATAAATCCACGACCTGGTGGTATGTAGTCTGTGGAACAAAGTACTAGAGATTTACAATGAATATTACATTTTTAGTTTACTCCAACACAACAAAGGCAAATAACAGCGAAAAGGACTAGACAAATCTTATACTAGAACGTTCTACGCAGATTTGTATTAAAGAGATTCTATTATGAATGATTCATGAAAAAAAGGATATTAAAAACTTCGATTCACACACATTCGTCTCATAGATGGGGTTATTAGTATTGTTATATAGTGAATAAATTTGGGACCAATAAACAACTTGAAGAGTCATTGTTAAAGTTATATACACTGTAACTGGGCGAATAATCTATTGAAAACCATAGGGTTTGATGAATGAAGCTGTGCAAATCATTCAAATGGCTTCAGATGCCTTATAAACGTAAGTTACAACACAGAAATTTTGTACTGTAAATTTGTTGTTTTTTATGCCTAATGTGTGTCTAGATGGAAACTTTCCACCAGAAATCACTCCAAATTACTAATAACACTCTAAAAATGTGAAATGAAATTGTAAACAACAATTTGGTTTCAAGGTCTGACCGTAGGTACTCATTTCGCTTCACTATATGTGGCAGTACTGCTAAAAATCGTTTCTACTCTTATTTGTATTTTTAAAATTAAAACCAATACATTAAAATTTTCAAAATGTTTGTAACTTTTGGAGATGAATAACATTAAAAGCTTATTTTGATTCGTGATTTTGAAAAATACGGCACATATAACTTTAAAGGTCATCGCGTTACACGTACTTAGTATTGCATTATAAATGCATTGGGAAGAATCATGAGCTTATCTCTTTACGTAACAGAAAATTGCTGTGGGTCTATAGATATGTCGGTCACTATAAATATGAGATACCACTGACCTAGAACGCCTGGTCAATAGTGCTTGAATTACAGTTGGTCAGAGATAAGTATGTTGACATAGTCACGTCCCGTATTCTTAACAAAACACGTAACAATGGCAACAGGTGTGATTATATATGTCTCGACAAACTCTCTAAACTTCTAATCGAATTCTGAGAGATTTTCTGAATCGATGCGTTAAACATTACAACTCTGGTTGGATTATGTTTCAGTCTTGTGGAATGTTAGATGTAGCCTGCAGGTCAGCTGGAATGCTGTATGTACGTACATATGTATTTCCAGCAAGTGACAATGTAGCGACACAAAGTGAATTTTTGAATCATTTTCCTTTCCGCTAAAACATCAGCTATATATACCAGACCCTAAGTTGCTGATAATTAAGACTTTCTAAGCAGAGTTCTTTACTAGATTATCTCCCCTTAGTTTGAAACTTAGGATCAGACATGTAGTAGAGACAAAAATAATCAAGTCAAATTTAGTGATATTTTCCAATATACTAGAGACTGGTGTCCGGTCTACTACAATATATATAACTCACTTATTACGTCTCTAACTTTTTTGCTGAGTCAAGTTGTTGAAAAAGTGATTAAGTAAAGAAAATCACAACAACAATTTCAAATCAAGATAAAATAATTTCTGTTGAAGCATACTTGACAACATTTCCAAAATTCTGAAGCACTACATTCTTTACCTACTAGCCAACTGTAGAGAATATGTCATTACATGTTTCAAATAAAAAAATAACATTTAAGTAGCTTGTGAACAACCACATCTAGATGCCAAAATTAATCAGTTGCTTTCAATGATTTTATTTATCGGATTTGTGCGCTTTTCTATTTTATATTATATACAAAAAAGACATATATCAAAATATGTATAAAGGACAATAATATCCAGCCGGACACTCCACTCCAACCGTTAAAACTATGGCACTACTTTCTGACACACGTGGGCTTCAGAGATATTTACATTTTTTATTATCCGTAATAAAATATTAAAATGTTTAAATAGCAAACTGACCTCCATCACTATGTCAAGTTGTATCTTTTATGACTTAATGCCCACATGATTGGTCGACAACAAGATTTATAACTGTATAATATAAAATAGAAACGCTCATGTTTAACTTAAAGGGACAATTCAGTCTAAAAGAACATTAAAAATTGTACATATATTGGAAAAAACACAGTTCTAATGGAAATTAGATCAGTCGGTTTTACTGTGATATGCCTGAAAAGCCCATGGTGGTGACATGTGTGTAGATGTTCAAACTCTCTCGCTGTCCGCCATTACACATTGTGGTCGAACTTCTTGTATGCCGAACCCTGTCCCTTGCTCGTAGAGTAATATGCAACTGTTGTCTAGAACTGCTCAAATCGCTCTGACAGTAGTATGTTTACCTTATTAGGTGAATTGTCTTGTTTAAAAACATTTTATCACCTTCTCAGTGGTTATGTAGTTTATTTGTTTAACGTGCGTGACTTTGGCTCGGGTATGTGTACAGCGTCCATATTGTACCTGCTTAATCGTATTGATCAATAATTTGATATTTCAACGATATTAATTAAAATACTTAACAATGGCGTGGAATTTGTCAATGTTTTACGTTATATGTTTCATAAGAAATGTAGAACAATACAGTTATGCTATACTTTGCTTCTTGGTTATGTAAAAGAATTAGCCGGAGTGAATTGTCCCTTTAAGGGCCTACATATATTTTATGTGGCCGTTATGTTTTATGACTGATTATGTTTAAGTGCTATAAATGCCGAGGTCATTGAAAGGCAGTAAAAACTCAAACTATGCCTTGTAGTGAGCATGAGTGCTGTACGTGTGTTTTGGGAGACTGTGGTATGTTTGTCTTGTGTCTCGTGGTAGTATTATGTTAGTTCGCCTATGCATACTGCCAAAGATACCGAATAATAACTCAATCCGGTCACAATTCACTAAAAATAGGTAAACTCGTGGGTTTTTATAATTCTGTTGTTATATTTGACTTCTTTTTATTTATATTTGTCGCAGCACTTAATAGCACTACAGTACTAATGCTATCTTGTTATACAATATGCGACGTGAAATAAATAGTCTTGTGTCGTATATCTTGTAACACTTTTTTTATGCTGAGCAGTAAGAAGGAACAGAAACATTCATTTTTATAGACTATGTTGTGTCTCGGCTATGGGATTTGTTTGTTTGATTATTTTAACGTCTCAGTAACAGCCAGGGTCATATAAGGACGGCCTCCCATGTATGCAGCGTGTAGCGTGTATGTTCGTGTTGTGTCTTCTTGTATAGTGGAACTGTTGCCCTTTTTATAGTGCTATATCACTGAATCATGCCGCCGAAGACACCAAGCAACACGACCCACCCGGTCACATTATACTGATAACGGGCGAACCAGTCACAGAACCCACAGCCTTTAAAATAAGCCAGAAGTAGGGCGGTAGCAATTATAAGGAACGTTTTAAATATTATTTCATATTTTATATTATTCAGAATTATAGAAAAGATAAGATCCCAAATTGAATCGCCTTTCAAAGTCATACAATTAAGGCAGCAGATTTAGGGGAAGACAGACACATTGATTTTTACACATACCATTTATAATACAGACTCAAAATCGATTAAAAAGAACGAACTGTACACTTTTTTCTTTGACGTCGACTTCCAGAAGAATTTAATAATAGATCAATGTCTTTATATGAGAACCAACGCTTTTGTCTCTATAGAACGAATGCTCTCTGTGTGTTTTGAATGGTAACTGGTTGAATAATTAAAGAGCACACAAATCAAAAGTTGTGAAGAAACAGGTATCAGTGCTCAAAATAAATAAGTCGACTATATCAAGCATATTATCATTTCTCTAACTGACTTTTTCTTCCTACCGCCTCCCTTGACACCGCCTTACATTTGGCCTTGAGTTGAGTCTCGTCCCTGTAAGGTAGTCTCAGGGTTCTTACTCAAGACTCAGACACACCATGTAGTCTATAAAAGTTTCTGCTTGTAAAGGGAGCGGGACGACTGGTTTGCACATTTTTAGTATAACGTGACAGGATGGGTTGTGCTTGCTCCGTGACTCTGGCAGCATAAGCTTCAGTGAGATAGCACTATAAATAGGACCCATTATAAAAAAAAACCAGGCACAACACTGTCATACTGCAGTCTCCCAACACCCACTCATCACTTACACCAGAGGCCGTCTTTAAACATGTTACACCATTGACAAAAGGTTAATTTTTCTCTATCAAAAACAGGAGCGGGCGATTTAGTATTTTCCTTTAGTTACAAAAGTTTCTTATACCATTTAGAAGTTCGCTCTTCCAAATTTACTTAAAAATAAAATATCAAAAATAATTAATTGCTTTCCGAAAAAAATCCGTGACACTATGTCCTATTTGGAATGAAGTACTGGTTGCGCATGCACCGAAAGCAAAATAAAATTACTTTAAATGATTTTTTGTATATACAGGATGAAACACCAATTATTGCTCAAGTGATGAGTATCATTTATGCTCTGTTGGCGGTGGAGCATTTTTAAATGGCCCTGACTGTTCATAGGACGTTAACCTAAACTACCAAACAACAATCACAGAACATTGGAATTTTCCATTATCCACTTCCCATTTATCCTTCTTCTTCAGAAACCGAATAAAGATGTCATACTCTTACGGCTTGGAATTACAAAATGCAGATAAAAAATAAAGCTGAGATGCAGAAATCGAATAATGATATTTAAATAGTTCTATAAGCTGTTCTCCATAGGTTTTTTGAAATTTATTGATATTTTTACGAACATAGACTATTCACGCTAAGCATGGTACTGTATAACTGTATGGTGATATTCCTTCAATAATTTTCTTGTAAAACTTTTCAGCTTGCCCACCAACTCATTTTTTCAACTAGTGCACAAGGTAGTTAACGGTGATCTGTTCGAATGATAATCTGTATCGATCTAATACATTTCCTGACAAAAAATGGTCTTATGTGTAATACTCTCAACAATTTTCAAGAAAGATCACATTTTAAAAGTGAATTATGACATGCAGATTTTGGTGCATGACGTGGTATTTTTTTCTATGAAACCGGAACGACACCGTGGTTACATTTTAAAATAAATATTTTGGGATGGCCTTTGTCTAAAATCCGGTTATATTACGATGCAGGTAGCTTTCCGGTTATATTACGATGCAGGTAGCTTTTTTATGATGTATATGAAAATCGTCATTTTTATGATGTAAGAACAAATCATAGCAAATATTTCGCTACACCAGGACATTTGAGTACTTGGTGACCCTAGCTGAAACGTCTGACATTCCAAAAAGGATAATAGTCTTAAATAATAAAAAATTCTATCGTTCTCAATCTTCATCGACGTTCATTCCATAATGTACTAGACTCTACTTTTGATATTGATCATCTGAAACCGTTAATCGGCTTAAACGAGCGGACTCTATTATCCCATCTTCTTCCTCGATATTCCAGGGGTTACGATCACTGCCGTCATATCCACTGACAGTATATTAACAATTGAAGTATCGAAGATGACCCATCTTAATTAAGCCAATTGTTTAAATACTGTCCAAATAAACTGGCTACTTTATCGAGAAGATTTTCTAATCAGAATCATAATTAAAACTTAAGGTGTGGTCAAATCTGGAAATCATTCCCGGGAATAATTGTGAGTACAGAAAGGTCAAAAACCCGTAACATTAGCATGAATGTGTTGAGTCGGCTGCGGTCAACAAGTAGCCCTGGGTCAAAATGTATTACCTCTAGCTAGAATTACACTTAAATATATGTACATTATATGAGGAGGCCAAGGCGGCTATAAAGTTTGCATGTATATAAGCTATCACAAATTCTCTTTGAAGATTAAATCATACATAGCCTCACGAGTTCAAAGTTAAGACATACGTATCGGTAAAAACAATTTTTCGTATCGGTAGATATGTTTTATTTTGTTCACCTATAGGAATGTTGTTGTTGGTTGTTTTTTTTTTTACTTTTGAGATACATTTATTTTTACTTTTGTTAACAGAAATTACGAAAAATTGTTTTTCAATTATGATTGTTGTCTCAGCTCTGATTTCAACGCAAAGAGTGAATATAAACTGGTTACACAGTACAAAACTTTCTATAGTCATATGAAATCTACATTCTTTATCTATTGCACTAAAAGAAACATATATGTCACAGAGACAGAAAACATTCAAGCCAATTTCAGTGATGTTTTTAACATTCTATATATGTACTGGCGTCGATCTGGTAGACAAAATTATATACATATTATAAGCAGATCCAAAAAATTGAAGGGAAGTGCGATGTGGGAGGGGAGAGTGTTTCGTAAATCATTAAAAGAAATCACCAATAAACCAACTGTACAATGTAGTTCGCTAAAGAGAACGGGGAGGGACGAAATCCTTTAAATCTACGCCTGGATATGAGTGTACCATCCCTACAAAAATAATAAGCCCATTTATGTCGGAGATAAGCTAAGCTGTTCATTTGATATTTTCTCTAAATGAACCGGATTGTATTTTGAAATCAGGAAGACGCTATATCAGGAAACTATCGCTTGATAAATGATAAAAATAAAAGATAAACGCGTTATGTCGGAGAAGCCTAACCCGATTCCATCTCATACTTTCTTGAAATTGACAGGATTTTAACTTAAAATCAGGAAGGTCCTATATATGGACAAGCACAAATAGAGGACAGAAGGCAATACATTGCAGAAGATACAATGAATAAATGCAAAAAAATTGTTAATTTACCAAAATAAATAAATTAATAAGTAAAAATATCAGAATTATTCAATGGTACTCGAAAGAGCAAAATTCAAGACACGTACAAAAATGTGATTATATAGCAACTACAATTTGTCAGAAAAGGCCTTTAATCAGTTTTTAATGGAAAACAGCCTTGCTCTGCTTTATTCGATTAACGTCCTATTGACATCCAGGGTCATTAACACAATATCTCATAATTGTGTGCAATGTTTTGCGGTGTGTGAATGACTATGTTTTGGGAGGCTGTGGTATATTTGTGTTGTAAAATGTACCTCCATGTCATAAAAAACGTTTGTCCTTTTTATATTTTTATCTTACTGAAATATGTCACCGAAAACACTGAATTATAGTCTAATATATATCTGCAGATATTTGACTTACCAGCTTCACTGACCATTTTATAGTTCTATATAAAGACACAACACGAATAAACCGTAGTCTAAAAAAACCAAAACAAAAAAAAAACCGCACCACACAATCCATAATCGCTACACACTGCTTGCATATGAGGTCGTCCCTATATAACCCTGGCTGTTGATAAGACGTATTTAATTAAACAAACAAACAAGCTTGCTAAATACGAACTGCTATAATCTCCACCCCAAAAAATTGTAATAGCAAAACTAAAGGCACAGTGTGCGACAAGAGATCAAAATTGTTTTTTTTTTCTTCTTCTGAAATGCCTTATTACATGACGACATTGAACATCGGAGACCAGGTTCAAATTCATAGAAACCATTTAAGGATGTCAGGTAGTGTATCGATGATTTTGAATATTGAGTTTTCTTATTTGGTCTTGAAAATCAGGACAAAATTTGAAATTCAAATTTATAATATAAAAACAAATATGCATCATAAACAGTTTTATCGACACATTAATTGAAAATATTAATCACTGATCTAATAAAATAAATCCTCTTTGCATAGATGTTGTTGATTATGCTATTTACATATTTTTGCATAAGATCTATAAATTCTGATCACATCAAACTAATCTACATGTAATCTTTGTATGTGCTTATATTAATCTGTAGCTCTGTTCAATATTGATGATAATTAGTTAATTGTATACGTCTAGCAGTACAGTGTGTATTATACATGTTTGTAATTGGTATGTTTTAATTTCGAGGCCGTATGCGTGAGTATGTATCATATGGCCTTGTATTATAAAAATCTGGTTTGTCCTATACATATACATGTATATACATCTAAATTCTTGACGAAACGTTTTGAAAACGCGGATTCAATCATAATGTGATTAATATATTAATTTGCATTGACATATAGCAATCGGAAAAGAAAGACAAAACTGGCTAGACACTTTAAACCCTCGCCAATTTATATTTGAAGGCACTGACCTCTATTTATATTATACATGTAATATTATACTCTATTTATATTATCACATGGACATGGTTCTTTTTTACTTATATATATATATATGTGTACAGTAGAATAAAGAACAGAAAATACCGTGTTACAGAATAAAATTTTATGGCTTGATGGTCCATGTATGTCAGTAGTCAAAGACTGTTTAAACTACTCATTGTAGGTCTCCAAAACAGAGCAATAGTACATCTTAATTGTAAAAATAATAATAATAATAATAAAAAACCCAAATTATTAAAATACAATTCGCCTCCTAAATATTTCATTTCATAACATGAACTTATCCGGAAATATAGGAAGGGGCATAACTCGTAGTCATCAATTAAAATCGAATTGCCGCATGATGGAGAAGCAAAGCTAATCTAAAAGTTATAGTTTTTGCTCAAGCTTGTAAAACATATGTATACATTTAAAAAAAATTGAATAGTTAATTTAACGTACACAACATCCTCGACACTCCAGGGGTTACCATAACTGACGTTATATCCACCCCTGGACTATCTCATAGTAAAACTGAAGGCAGTTCAGAAGACTGACCAATCACAGACCTGCAAAGATTTCCTTTGCAGACTACAGAGAGAGCGACGTCCAACTTCAAAGCCACACAGTCAACCACAGTGTACCATTATACGGCTCTTTTGATGTACATCAAACGACTAAATTACCTGTTCTGTCCGGTTGCATCCAGTTTTGCTATGAGATAGTCCAGGGGTGTAGAGATCGTATGTGATCAGAACCCCTTGAGTATCGAGGATGCGTACACAACTAAATCAAAAATCTAAATCTTTCGGTTAGCGCTCAGCATAAAGAAATTAAAATGGGACGATTGGTCCATTGTAACGGTCTATACTGTTAGTGTAATTTGACCTGTTGGAGTCAAAGGTATTAAACTCGTCTGACAATATATGTCGACTATATGTTGACATATATAGTCAGACGAGTTTAATACCTATGGTTGGAGTGTGCTTGCTTCAGTGAGTATATAGCACTATAAAATCCTGCAGAATTCCACTATTACGAAAAAACTCATGAATATTTATAAATTATACCACAATCTCCCGAAATAATGCAAACTCTGGGAGCTAGGCCCTCCTTAAATAATTATGCCTGCTAATCATCATCCTCGATACTCAAGGGGTTCCGATCACATACGATCTCTACACCCCTGGACTATCTCATAGCAAAACTGGAGGCACCGGACCGGACAGAACAGGTAATTTAGTCCTTTATGTACATAAAAAAAAACGTATAACGGTACACTGTGGTTGACTGTGTGGCTTTGAAGTTGGACGTCGCTCTCTCTGTAGTCTTCAAAGGAAATCTTTCCAGGTCTGTGATTGGTCAGAAATGTTTTTTCTGAACTGCCTTCAGTTTTACTATGAGATAGTCCAGGGGTGGATATAACGTCAGTTATGGTAACCCCTGGAGTATCGAGGATGGCTGATCATATATATGATTTAATTACATATGTTACACTAATTTCTATTGGTTTGGTATTTGAGGTTATTTTTTCCATAGACCGATTGAATGGTACGTCAAGTATTATCACGTCATACATACCGAACAGTTTCGCGGGGAATTTTAAAAGTGGCACAGTCATTGACCAAACTGTATAAGATATCAATGCGCCTTAACTCCATTTGTTTAAATGTAAAAGTAAGTAAAATCACGAAAAAAATATGCCTTATTAGTACCTGATTGAGTTATCTGAAGTGTCTATGAAGAATGCCCTTCTGTTTTTGTCTATGACTTCATAACCCCAAAAGATATTGAGAATAATGCTGAAATAAAATGAAGGCTTTGTGTTTGACACCAAACCAGCAGTTTTGTCATCAAAAGATTAGTCATTTTTTTATCCTGAACTGCCTCCAGTTCAACTATTACAGGGGTTGATATTACGACAGTGATAGTAACCCCTGGAATGTCGAGGATGCACAGCCTGGAGTATAGTGTTCAGAGGGAGTTATATTTTAGGGGTGTTATTTTATGTGTGCACCGTTCAAATAACTGCCGCATACCAACGCCTATTCACATCACAAAAGCTCCTAGATGCCAAATTGTGCTTTTATCGCCATATGAATGTATTCCTCTATCATGAATGAATGAATGAACGTGTTGGAATCAATAACACTGGTTTGTTGAAATAACTTCGTAAGTTTTGCATATACTTTGCCGGTGCGCCCGTAATTTTAGCCCGCCACCCCGACTAATAAGGAATGGCTGTGCTGAGTCGTCTGGTTTGGACGTGTGTGAAGTCAGCATGTCGGAAGGGAACTAACGTTAGGCCTAGCTTGATAGCCCCTGTTTACTTATGTAATCAGCGACAGATAAACAACAACCTTCACACGTACAGCTGTCGGTCTCCCGCGGTTTCACTTCAACGAAAGTCGGTCGGACGTTCGATTGATCTGCGTGAGCACTCGACCGTGAGAAAGGTACAATAACTTATTTACATTTGTTGTAATGTTCATGATGTTCTTGTACTACCAGCTGTTTTTACTATCGTCATGTGCATTAATGCACCGTTATCTCACATAGCTGATTAGAAATGAATCCATATTCAGTACGTAGCCGTAGTGTGGTGTACATGTAATTACAAAATTTTAAGTTGGTCAATAGCTACATGCATGTTTTTCTTGAGATCGAGGGGAGCTCGAGGGGCGTGGTGGGTGCACAGGTACTAATCTCGCTGACAAAAAAATACATGTAAGAGTATACTCTAGGCCTAACATATATTTTTTGGGAGCTTAGTACCTGTGGTGGGTGAATGCTTATTATGTCATCCTTTAGTGGTGGTAATGGAGGACCCAAAGGGTCAGGATGTCATCATACGCCGTCCACTGTGCACCGCCCGCCGAGCGTAAACTTTTCATTCGAACGACTTCTTCTCAATTACTGAAAGGCCCAGGGTACTGATATTTAACTTGTAGCATGCTGGGATGAAGGGCTACAAAGTGTGTTCAAATGAATGACCTTGACCTTGATTCAAGGTCACAGGGCTCAAAAAAGGCTAAAATCTTTATATGACTTCTTCTCAAGAACCAGAAGGCCTAGGGTACTGATATTGGGCCTGTAGCATGCTGGTATGAAGGTTTACCAAGTTTCTTCATATGAATGCCCTTGATTTCATTCAAGGTCACAGGGGTCAAAAAGGCAAAAATCTTTTCAAACGACTTCTTCTTAAGAACCATAAGGCCTGGGTTACTGATACTGGGCGTGTAGCATGCTGGGATGAAGAGCTACCAAGTTTGTTCAAATGAATGACATTGACCTTCATTCAAGGTCACGGGTCAAATAGGCTAAAATATTTTTTAACAATTTCTTGATTTCTAAGAGGCCTAGAGACCTGATATTGGGCCTATGGCATGCTGGGATGAAGGGCTAGCAAGTGTGTTCAAATGAATGACCTTGACTTTCATTCCAGGTTTCAGAGATCAAAAAGGTTTAAATCTTTAAATGACTTCTTCTCAAGAACCAGAAAGCCCAGGTTACTGATAATGGGCATGAAGCATGCTGGGATGAAGGGCTGCCAAGTTTGTTTAAATGAATGCCATTTACTGCCATTCAATGTCTCACAGGGGTTAGATAAGCTAAAATCTTTTAACGACTTCTTCCCAAGAACCAGAAGGCCTAGGGTACTGATATTGGGCCGTAGCAAGCTGGGATGAAGGGCTACCAAGTTTGTTCAAATGAATGACATTGAACTTCATTCAAGGTCACAGGGGTCAAAAAGGCTAAAATCTTTAACCAACCTCTTCTCAAGAACAAGAAGGCCTAGGGTACTGATATTGAGCCTGTAGCATGCTGGGATGAAGGGCTACCAAGTTTGTTCAAATTAATGACCTTGACCTTCATTCAAGGTCACAGGGGTCAAAAAGGCTAAAATCTTTAACCAACCTCTTCTCAAGAACAAGAAGGCCTAGGGTACTGATATTGAGCCTGTAGCATGCTGGGATGAAGGGCTACCAAGTTTGTTCAAATTAATGACCTTGACCTTCATTCAAGGTCACAGAGGTCACATAGTACTTAAGAAACATATGTTATGATGTAGCAATGTGATTTTGATTTATTTCATTTGCTCGTTATATTTTTCAGATGTCGTCTGATGCCTGCCGCGAGGACGTGTTGCTAGGTATCGGCAACCCTTTACTAGACATCACCGTGGAGGCAGACCAGGCTTTACTGGACAAATACAAACTCCTAGCCAATAATGCCATCATAGCCGAACCCCAACATATGCCACTTTTCGACGAACTTGTGAATAACTTTAAACCTATTTATTTAGCTGGAGGGGCTACTCAAAACAGTATCCGTGTTGCTCAATGGCTTCTTCAGGAGCCTAATGCCACAACATTTCTCGGTGGAGTAGGAAATGACGTGTTTAAGGATATATTAGCCAAGAAGGCAGAAGAGGTTGGTGTGAGTGTGAAATATGAAGTTCATCCAGAGAAGGCGACGGGTAAATGTGCCGCTGTGATCACAGGAGAAGATAGATCCCTTATAACAGATCTGGGAGCCGCAGAGTTGTTCACTGCAGATTTTGTCAGGGAAAAAGAAAACTGGAAATTAGTCGAAGATGCTCAAATGTATTACATTGGAGGTTTTATAGTGCCAGTAAGCTCAGAAGCTGTTTTAACTGTAGCCAAGCACGCGGCAGAGAATGGGAAAACTGTCGTCATGAATCTTCATGCTACTTTCCTCTGTAAGCACTTTGCCGACCCTGAACTCAACCTTATGCAGTATGTGGATGTACTTTTTGGCAATTCAGACGAGGCTGCAGAGTTTGCGAAGTGTCAAGGATTTGAATCCTCTGACTTGAAAGACATTGCAAAGTTAACAGCCAATCTACCGAAAGCTAACAAGGAAAAAGAACGAACAATTATATTTACGCAAGGGAAGCAAGCTACTGTAACATGTCATAAAGGGGAGATAACTATATTTCCTGTTGTGCCTGCGGAACGAAGCCTGATTAAGGACACGAATGGGTGTGGTGATGCCTTTGTGGGAGGGTTTCTATCTCAACTAGTGCAGAACAAATCTTTAGAGGATTGCATGCGATGTGGGGCTTATGCTGCTAAAGTTGTAATACAGCATTTTGGTTGTAACTATCCAGAAAAACCAGACTTTCAGTGATGGCTACAATATTGTTGGATGAATTTCTGATTTTTGGATCGCAAATCAAAACCTAGCTGTCTCTGTGCATTTACCTCATTTTGGTTATCTTTAACGATTCTACTGTTAAGGATTTGTACTCACAGTATCTGGGCTTTTAATGGCAGCAAAAAATTGAGTAAGAAATAGTAGATATTTTACTTTTTTTGTGATATCAATGATAAAATTGTTGATGAGATTTAAACTTTGTTGATATTATATGGTTGTACAAGTTTAATTGTTGTAGTCTTTTATAACTTAAAAGAGCTTGTAACAAAACCAAAAAGATGCATTTTAAAAGAAACAAGTCTAGAAATCTGTTTTTTTTCCTAGGTACTCAGATTCATTTTCAGGTACTGATTGCTAATTTTTGCCAAACACAAGACTAAGATAAATACCAAAAATTAAGTGGTACAAATTGTTGACGTATACATCATCAAATAATTTTTTAATTACTTATGTTTAAAATTGAAAAGTTTTCAGTTATTACTAAACATACGAGTTTAATGTATGTTTTGCTTTCCAATTAACTGCCTATACAATTTAAACTGTTCCTTATAAAATAGATTATTTTTGGGGGATCTGGACTTGTCATTGAAATTAGATGAATTCCTGCTCTGGAAATGAATGATATGAATATATATATATATATATATGTGTAAATTTTGCATATTTTGCAGGGAATTAGAAATCGTTAAAATTGATTGCTGCGCATGCAGATCCATGTGAATCTAAATCATGAGATTAAATCACTGCGTAATAGTCATTAGCCATGAAAACGAAATCTTAGTCAAGTGCAAATATAAGTTTGTTTGCGATATACATGTACCAGAAACCTGATACTCATCAAAAACTATCAATTAATACTCTATTTATTACTTTATTCACTTTATGACAGTCTGTCATTAACACCTGTCACAAATAGACTTGGTAACTAATTACCAGTCTCCAGCTCAAACCTCTTTTACTAATTGTCAGTCTCAAACCTCTTGTCCTAATTAATAAAATTAACCATCTCAAACCTCTTTTACTAATTACCATATACATATACGTGTATATATTGGCAGTTATTTTAGCAGGGATGATAATTTTGTAACTTTGCAGCCTGTTGCTATATAAGCCTATGATTGTGAAATATTGAGAAATGATGGAGTAATATACCCTGATAGCTTTGCTGCTGGTTAAATTTCTGTCAGGCATCTATGTAAGTGCAGGATTACTGCGAAAGGCAGCAATGTACTACCATACTTCCTTGCCATGTAGAGGAAGTTCTTTTGTTTTTTTGACAGTAAAACCGCTAAAATTTAGGTTTTTCCTTTCCATTTAAAATAGCAAAAAATTTGACCCTCATAAATGACAAGCTATATGGTATTGGCCTCAAACCTCATGTACTCATTACCTGTAACCTATAATTAGATTAGTAAGAATGCATTTTACAAAATGTTTCTGCTTGAGTTTTGATTGTTGTTTTGACATATTGCTACATCTACTAGAAATGTATGGATATAGAATTCTACATGTAACAACATATTGTAGTTGTAGTTGAGGGATACATTTTTAGTATTTGTAATTTGTATTACAATTACATTTTTTTACAGGAATAAAATGCTTTTTGGAAAGGGTTTTGTTTGCATTACCTTTTGATTTAAACTGAAGTGTGACCTTGAATGCAGGTCAAGGTCATTCATTTAAACAAAGGTTTTGGTAGTTTTTCATATCACATGTCACAAACTGCATATCAGATCTCTAGGCCTCTTGGTTACTGACAGGAAGTTGTATGAATATTTTAGCCTCTTTGACCACTGTGACCTTGATTGAAGGTTGGTAGCCCTTCAGTTTCATTATTACAGCATATGCCATAGGCCTAATATGTGGTCTCTATATGAATATGTCACCTGGTTATTGACTAGAAGTTATATAAATATTATAGCCTATTTGACTCCTATGACCTTGAATGAAGGTCAAAATCATTTATTTGAACAAACTTTGTAGCCATTCACTCCAGCATGCCACAAGGCTAATATCAGGTCTCTTTGGCTGTTGGCTATTGACAACAAGAGATCCCGGAGGGATCTTGGCGCCCACCAAAGATTGATCTATGTCTGACAAATGAAAGAGGGATCTTTTCTCCGTTTTTCAAACTTAAACTTCTTTTTTCTGCTTTTCAAACGTAAACTTCTTTTCTCTGCTTTTCAAACTTTTAACTATCAAAATCCAAGATGGTGTTTGGCCATCTTGTTGATCAATCAGTCCCAAAATGCAATAGGCAGAACTAGGGCCCTTGAAGAACCTACATGAAAATTTGAGAACAATCCCTTCAGTACTTTCGGAGAAATAGCAGTCACAAACTTTCACTAAAAAAAATCCAAGATGGTTGCCCGACGGTCATCTTGTTGACCGATCAGTTCAAAAATGCAATATGCACAACTAGAGTCCTAGGAGAACCGAAACAGATCCCTTCAGTACTTTCTGAGAAATAGTGGTAACAAACTTTAACTATGAAAATCCAAGATGGCGGCTGGTCTGCCATCTTGTTGGCGATCAGTCCTAAAATGCAATATGCACAACTATATATAGGGTCCTAGGTGAACCTACATATGAAATTTAAGACAGACCACTTCAAGACTTTCTGAGAAATAGTGGTAACAAATTTTAACTACCAAAATCCAAGATGGCGGCTGGTCAGCCATTTTGTTGACCGATCAGTCCCAAAATGTGATATGCACAACTAGGGTCCATGGGGAACCTACATATGAAATTTGAGAAGGATCCCTTCAGTACTTTCTGAGAAATAGCGGTAAAAAACTTTAACTATCAAAATCCAAGATGGCCGCCGGTCGACCATCTTGTTAGCCAATCAGTCCCAAAATGCAATAAGCACAACTAAGGTCCTAGGGGAACCTAGATAAGAAATTTGAGACAAATCCCTTCTGTACTTTCTGAGAAATAGCGGTAACAAACTTTAACTATCAAAATCCAAGATGGCGGCTGGTCAGCCATTTTGTTGACCGATCAGTCCCAAAATGTGATATGCACAACTAGGGTCCATGGGGAACCTACATATGAAATTTGAGAAGGATCCCTTCAGTACTTTCTGAGAAATAGCGGTAAAAAACTTTAACTATCAAAATCCAAGATGGCCGCCGGTCGACCATCTTGTTAGCCAATCAGTCCCAAAATGCAATAAGCACAACTAAGGTCCTAGGGGAACCTAGATAAGAAATTTGAGACAAATCCCTTCTGTACTTTCTGAGAAATAGCGGTAACAAACTTTAACTATCAAAATCCAAGATGGCGGCTGGTCAGCCATCCTGTTGACTGATCAGTCCCAAAATGCAATATGCACAACTAGGGTCCTAGGGAAACCTACATATGAAATTCAAAAAATATCCCTTCAGAACTTTTTGAGAAATAGCGATAACAAGAATCCTTAACAGACGGACGGACGGATGGACCACGGACCACAGAAGAAAGGCGATTTGAATAGCCCTCCATCTGATGATGGTGGGCCAATAACATTTTTAAAATCTGAATCTTGACTGCAAATTAATTGTATCGTATAACCTATATAGCTAAATGTAAAAAACCAGAGAGATCTTGGCGCCCACCAAAGATTGATCTATGTCTGACAAATGAAAGAGGGATCTTTTCTCTGCTTTTCAAACTTACAATTCTTTTTTCTGCTTTTCAAACTTTAAACTATCAAAATCCAAGATGGTGGTCGCAAAATGCAATAGGCAGAACTAGGGTCCTAGAGGAACCTACACATATGATATTTGAGAACAATCCCTTCAATACTTTCTGAGAAATAGCGGTAACAAACTTTAACTATCAAAATCCAAGATGGCCACCGGTCGGCCATCTTGTTGACCGATCAGTCCCAAAATGCAATATGCACAACTGGGGTCCTAGGGGAACCTACATATGAAATTTGAGAAAGATCCCTTCAGTGTTTTCTGAGAAATAGCGGTAACAAACTTTAACTATCAAAATCCAAGATGGCTACCTGGCGGCCATCTTGTTGACCGATCAGTCCCAAAATGCAATATGCACAACTGGGGTCCTAGGGGAACCTACATATGAAATTTGAGAACAATCCCTTCAATACTTTCTGAGAAATAGCGGTAACAAACTTTAACTATCAAAATCCAAGATGGCTACCTGGCGGCCATCTTGTTGACTGATCAGTCCCAAAATGCAATATGCACTACTAGGGTCCAAGGGGAACCTACATATGAAATTTGAGAACAATCCCTTCAATACTTTCTGAGAAATAGCCGTAACAAACTTTAACTATCAAAATCCAAGATGGCTGCTTGTCGGCCATCTTGTTGACCGATCAGTCCCAAAATGTAATATGCAGAACTAGGGTCCAAGAGGAACCTACATATGAAATTTGAGAACAATCCCTTCAATACTTTCTGAGAAATAGCGGTAACAAACTTTAACTATCAAAATCCAAGATGGCCACCGGGCGGCCATCTTGTTGACCGATCAGTCCCAAAATGCAATATGCACAACTGGGGTCCTAGGGGAACCTACATATGAAATTTGAGAAAGATCCCTTCAGTACTTTCTGAGAATTAGCGGTAACAAACTTTAACTATCAAAATCCAAGATGGCGGCTGGTCGGCCATCTTGTTGACCGATCAGTCCCAAAATGCAATATGCACAACTAGGGTCCTACGGAAACCTACATATGAAATTTGAGAAAGATCCCTTCAATACTTTATGAGAAATAGCGGTAACAAACTTTAACTATCAAAATCCAAGATGGCTGCCTGGTGGCTATCTTGTTGACCGATCAGTCCCAAAATATAATATGCACAACTAGGGTCCTAGGGGAACCTACATATGAAATTTGAGAAAGATCCCTTCAATACTTTATGAGAAATAGCGGTAACAAACTTTAACTATCAAAATCCAAGATGGCTGCCTGGTGGCCATCTTGTTGACCGATCAGTCCCAAAATATAATATGCACAACTAGGGTCCTAGGGGAACCTACATATGAAATTTGAGAAAGATCCCTTCAGTGCTTTCTGAGAAATAGCGGTAACAAACTTTAACTATCAAAATCCAAGATGGCTACCTGGCGGCCATCTTGTTGACCAATCAGTCCCAAAATGCAATATGCACTACTAGGGTCCTAGGGGAACCTACATATGAAATTTGAGAAAGATCCCTTCAGTACTTTCTGAGAATTAGCCGTAACAAACTTTAACTATCAAAATCCAAGATGGCGGCTGGTCGGCCATCTTGTTGACCGATCAGTCCCAAAATGCAATATGCACAACTAGGGTCCTAGGGGAACCTACATATGAAATTTGAGAAAGATCCCTTCAGTGCTTTCTGAGAAATAGCGGTAACAAACTTTAACTATCAAAATCCAAGATGGCTACCTGGCGGCCATCTTGTTGACCAATCAGTCCCAAAATGCAATATGCACTACTAGGGTCCTAGGGGAACCTACATATGAAATTTGAGAAAGATCCCTTCAGTACTTTCTGAGAATTAGCCGTAACAAACTTTAACTATCAAAGTCCAAGATGGCGGCTGGTCGGCCATCTTGTTTACTGATCAGTCCCAATATGCAATATGCACAACTAGGGTCCTAGGGGAACCTACACATGAAATTTGAGAAAGATCCCTTCAGTACTTTCTGAGAAATAGCGGTAACAAACTTTAACTATCAAAATCCAAGATGGCTGCCTGGCGGCCATCTTGTTGACCGATCAGTCCCAAAATACAATATGCACAACTAGGGTCCTAGGGGAACCTACATATGAAATTTGAGAAAGATCCCTTCAGTACTTTTAGAGAAATAGCGGTAACAAGAATTGTTAACGGACGGACGGACGGACGGAAGGAGGACGGACGGACGGACGGACGGACGGACGACGGACCACGGACGAAAGGCGATTTGAATAGCCCACCATCTGATGATGGTGGGCTAAAAAATTGTTTAAAGATTTTAGTCTATTTGACTCCCGTGACCTTGAATGAACAAACTTGGTAGTGCTTCATTCCAGCATGTCACAGGTTTAATATTATGTTTCTAGGACTCTTGATTATTGAGAGAACATTGTTTAAAGTTTTTAGTCTATTTGACCCTTGTGACCATGACGGAAGATCAAGGTCATTCATTTGAACAAATGTCACAGGTTCAATATCCGGTCTCTAGGGCTCTTGGTTATTGACAGGAAGTTGAATGAAGGTTTTAGCTTATTTGACCCCAGTTACTTTGAATGAATACCAAAGTCAATCATAGAGCAAACTTGCTAGCCCTTCATCCTAGCATGCATGGACCCAATTCAGGACTCTCTGGTCCCCTACTTTTGGATATAAGTTGACACCAGATGGACGACCCGACCGCTGGGCGAAAGACGCCATACCATGGCATAAGCTCACTTGCTCTTTGGGCAAGGAGGTAATAAAATAAACTTTAACAAATCACTTCTGACGGCCTGGATGAAAGCTAAGCACAAGGAGTCTTAGTAAGAGTGGGAGAAAATTTGAATGTTAGTAAAAAAAACCACATGATCGGGCAATTGACCCCTGACCTATTATGTCCATGTGTGGAATTGAACCTGCGACCCGCTAGGTAAAAGGCAAGTGGCTTAACCACTACACCATTCGATAACTAAAATTACTTCCATAGTTATGCATAGTAGTACTGTAATATAACTTTCCTGAATATAGTATACATGTTCTTTAGTCTCCCCAGACGAAGAGATGTTACTGCCCTACATGCTAGGCTGACTAAGCTGGCAAAATAACAACCAGGAGTGATGTAATGGTATGTGTTAGAGCCGATAGGCGATGTCACTTCTGTGGTATAGGAGGTATATGCTGAGCCAACAGTCTGTAAGGTGTTGGCAGGCTACAGGTCTAACATAAGTTATAAATTAACCTGTGTACCAAAATAACATCCCAGTAGCACTAATACTAAACATTGGAAACATAGTGCACCAGTTAGAAATCATCCTGCAGTCCCATATGAAAGACCTATACATGCTGACCTTGAATGAAGGTAAGTCAAGGTCATTAATTTTGACAAACTTGACAGCTAGCCCTTCATTCCTATATGAAACAGGTGCAATATCGGCTAGGTTGCTTTTCTTCAAGTTTATTGAAAAGAAGTCATGAAAAGCTTTACAAAAGCTTCACTGTATTTGGCTTCTGTGATCTTAAAATAAAGTCAAGGTCATTGATTTGAACAAAGATGTTAGATATTTCTGAGTCTCTTAGCTATTAAATAAAAGCCTTGAATTAGGAAGGTTGTCAAATATTTGGAAAAAAATACCTTTCAATTACCCTTCACAATAGATATCTGGGTCATGGAGAAATGTTTTACCGCGCAGTAATAAGTGTATTTGATTCTCCACAACCTCTTCCTGCAATTTTACTATAATAAATAACAAATTCTTCTGAAATAACTGCATTGCAATTACAGTAAAATTGTAAATTCTTCTTTTTGAATCCTGTGACATTGAATGAAAGTCAAGGTTATTCATTTGAACAAACTTTGTAGCCCTTCATTCCAGTATGCTACAGGCCAAATATCAGTACCCTGGGTAATTTGGTTATTGAGAAGAAGTTGTTTGAATGAAAAGTTTATGCAAGGTGAACAGACGTGTCTCTTGTACCGATGTATGTCCCTCTTTAAAAAAAATTTCACGCAGAAAAGAGCACAAAGTGCTTAATGGTAACAGGTCATTTATTTTAATTATAACTTTTTGTATAACAATCCACATTAAATACCTCTAATGGCAGTGGCGTAGCGCCCGTGCATGCTTGCATGCTCAAGCATGCAAAAAATAATCTGACCTACATTTTTGTACAGTCAGAAAAAACACAACATTTGATATACACGTAACGCTGCAGAATATAAATTACGTATAAATTCAGAGTACTTTTTTTGTACTTTTTTTGGATGAAATTTTGCAGAGTATATGATATACTTTTCTGGACTTAAACATTCTGCAGAGTACTTTTTTTGTACTTTTCTGGGACTTAGTCATTTTGCAGAGTACTTTTTTTGTACTTTTCTGGGACTTAGTCATTTTGCAGAGTACTTTTTTTGTACTTTTCTTGGACTTAGAATTATTCACATGGTATGAGAAATGTTCAGAGTACTTTTTTTGTACTTTTTTTGGACTTAGAATTTTTCACAGGATGAATGGGAAATGTTCAGAGTACTTTTTTTGTACTTTTTTTGGACTTAGAATTTTTCACAGAGTATGAAAAATGTTGTGTACTTTTTTTGTACTTTTTTGGGACTTAGAATTTTTCATAAGGCATCACCATTTCAGTGTACTTTTATTTTGATTTTTTTTTTTCTACTCCAATTTTTTTTTAGGGGGAGTTTTTTTTAACAAAATTATATATTTAATTAAAAATTGTTTACAACTGAACATTAGAAAGAAATATAATTCAACTACCGGTAATTAAGATGTTTATTTAATAAGTGAATGTTGCGGATGATGTTTTGAATAATTTTACATTCTTAATGCTAAGTTTTTATTTTCATTTCTTTACCATAAATGTTTAAATTATTTCTAATCACTTAAGTGTTCACCTTAAAATATATTTGAAATGTGTTTATATAAGTGTTCACCTTAAAATATTATTGAAATGTGTTTCCAATTCCCTTTCTCTCTAAATGAGTTAAAATGTAGTAGTATACACTAGGCCCATGTACATATATGTTACATAAAACCAATGCCTATGTGATCAGCATAAGATGCATTTAAATTAGAGTCTTAATTATCGACAGTCACGTGCACACTGACACACAAATCGCCTGTCTCTGACCAGTGGTTTCACACGTGCACACAATAACGATTTACAACCAGGTAAACAAGCCAACACATGTACATTAGTCGTTCTGCACGGACCTAACAAAACTCTCCCCTGGGTCAGACTCATGGTCCCATACGATAATAAATAGTTTGTGAAAGTATTTCCATCCTCATATAATGATTAAATGGTTTCAGTATAAAATCTCAACAAACTAACCAAAACAAATAGACATGCCGGGGACACTCCGTTGCACACACTGTTGACGTAAATATGCTATTGGTCTGATTTATATGTAAAAGGAAATACAAGCTATCATAGATGAATTTGTCAATGGAATTTTATCAACTCATTTGTTTACACCGACTGGGACATCATAGTAGGCTAACCAACAAAACACTCACGGCTCATGTTTACGTAGGCCTGGATGTTTCTGGTCAGACACCTGGTCTTATACGATGATAAATAGCTTGTGACTATATAATCTTTCCAGCATCACAACGATGAAACCATGCCAAAACAAGGGTTTTGTTTATCTTTTTTTATATAAAAATCTCGATCTTTTCACGACATGCCGGAAATGGTTCTTATTACAAATACTCTGTTGTCGTGATTATAAATTGGTTTACACCTCGCGTCAAAAGGTGGATTTATTAATATAATAGTTCGTATATTTTCTGTTTTGATATATTATCACAAACTCTCAACAAAAATTTAGGAATAAGAGGTTTGGTTTAGACGATAGGATCGTACAACATTCTTTTGAATCACGTAAGAGGCCTACAGGTGTCTGTTTGTAATACAGCAACTAAATGCGGATTTATCAGCACACCAGTTCATTTGTTTGCGTTTTTTATTCCTTGTCCTAAGTTAATAATAAAACGTGAGGAATTGAGAGATTTTGTTTAGAAATATTATAGTACAGCATTCCTTTGTGAAAGACGTAAGCGGCCCCACATGTGTTTGTCACGTGATTATTTGAGCGGGAAACACAGAATGTGAAACAGCTGGCTGGCGGCCATATTTGTTTACGTCTGTCAGCTGATTGCAGAATGTAAACAAACAAATATAACTGGCTGCTGGGCCAACATCGAAAGAAGGTAGGATGTTTGCACAGAGACACGAGGTTATTTATTTTTTGTTTATTGTTACAATACCATCGATCTCCTCAAACTCTAGCTGGTGAACACAGTACCGATGGAGGATGGAGTTACGGTAAGTTCATTTCTCTTACTTGTTTACTTCGTTCTGAAAGCATTTGGATGCAATTAAAACACCCAGTTTATGAAATAAGTTAGACATCATTTTTTGTTTACATAGCTGTGCTTTCTTTTTGAATGGACTTGGCAATTATTTCATTGCCGTTCAGTTGTAAATTTCAACATCAATTTCCAATTTCAAATCACAAGAAAATTTACACGGCAGGGGGGTTTAAATGTTATAAATCAATTCAACATCCAACAAATTGTATCTGGACACAAGTTTTATTAAAAAAACTATGGAACTTTCCATATCATTTTCACTTCATTATCGTCCACAATTTCGTTTTGTGGTACATAATTTATTTTATGTTTTTTTTTTAAAAACTTTACTTTATTCATCGTGATTAATTAGATTGGGAAATAATATTTGTTTTCTTGAAAACATGGGTAATGAAATAACATTATTAACTTAAATATGTGAGTGTGATTTGGATGCTCATATTCAATTATATCGTTGTTTTCACGACATTTTTTTGACAAGAAGGTATGATGTTTCAATGATGTAATCCTATCATATTTACATTTTGCTGTCCATCAGTCAATTGAAGTCCTGCAATTAAATCTAAATGTGTATACACATTCATACATGTGTTTCCATACAATCAGGTCATGTATATATAAACCTCATATTTTTCCTTTCAGGGCAAATTGCAGATCAGTGTGTGATAATGATCGAGGGCAGACTGGTTAAAGACATAAACATTAATATGCCTAATTTAAACAGGTAAATATTAATAAAAGGATGGTGGTAACATGTGAATAATTTAAATATTTTAAGATGACTGATATACACAATGTATGAACATTATAAAAAGAGTTATTTTACCATCTAAACATAACCTTTGCATTCCTTTTTTGTTAAGTAATATTTCATTGAGACTTACAATTTAAGTGAAAAATGTCATTTATCAGAATGGCAGTAGGGTCACTGGGGTGTTGATCAGGGGTCAGGGAGTGGGGGGTCACACCTCCTTTTGTTTACATAATTATCAAGCGACTGCCTGGTATTTTGGTAGTTTAGTAAAAAACTGTACTGGGGACAAACAGGGGCTGGGTTATAGATCGGAGGCATGGCGTCAGGTAAAAAGGGCACGGCGCTGCGCCATGCGTACACATAAAAACACTAAAATAATTTAGTTCTGTAAATTTATTTTTGATTAATTTAATCTAGCATGTGTGAACTTTTTTTATGAGTATACTATTGTACCATATGCATTCACACTGTATCCATATTGCACATCCTATTTTTTTTTCTTTCTTTTCAGAATACAGTAATTATGAATAAGAGCTGATGACTGAAAATGAATGCAACCTCATCAAAGAGACTGAAAATCCACAGCTGTTCATCAAGCCACTTTTGCAGGTAAATATTTCAATCTATCCTGGTTTCAGATTGCTATTACTAGCTAATTATGTTAAAAAATATGGATGCCATTTTAGACACTAAAACTCAGTAATCCTGTGTGGAGTGTATCTGGCTTCATTGTACGTTCATATAGGCGGGCGGGTGCTTCGGGAAAAATAAATGGAGGAATTTACCGTTGTTACATACATACCACATGGCATGGTATAAAATTAAAGCAAAAGATTTATTTGAGCCAAACAAAAAAATAAGACATTTTAATATATCCATAAACAGTATTTGTTCCAGCACAAGTCTTTGTCTTTTTTCAGGCTTTCACTGCCAGGAAAATTGAATGAAAAACAGCATGTAATGGACTTGCACTGGACAGTGATCAAGGGCGAAAAAAGATTTGGACAGGATTTCATTGCATTGACATATTGAAATTTTATATTGTAGACAACATTGTGACAAAACCTGATGCCCAATGTTCAACAATTTACACATTGGTTTTATCTCTGGTATACAATGCTGTGTTGTAAATATATGAACAGAGTGTGGCCCTTAATTTATTTTGTTTTTCTGGTGCATTAACCGATGTCCAGGTACAGGATATCATTTAACTTGGAGTAGTGTTGGGTGTCCATCTTGGGTTGGAATTGTGTGTTGGTTGCACATAAAAAACACTACGTGTAGTGCACTAAACTAAGGACAAGATCTAATTTGAGACAGAAAATCGCAACCTTGAATTGCATCTAGTCACATTGCTTTAAAAGAACCTTGGCCTGATTTTAGGTAAATGATAAACTAAGTGTTTATGTTGTACATCTAGTTGAGCTTATGATTCAAGTGCCACTTAACTCAAATCATAAATTAAGATTTTATCTATCATAGGTAATTGAAATTAGAGACGAAGAGTTAATCGTCCTCATGGTGTTTTGACGAAAGTTTTATTCATTAATAATTTTTAGGTACTATT